>NC_142643.1:22441742-22744772 GCF_053813885.1 Theobroma cacao
TTAATGACTATAAAGAAACTTTTCTTCCCAATGAATATCTTTCGCTTCATGTTTCTAGAGGCAAACGTTAAATTATAATCTGTTTTAAGCAAAAAGGTAAAAAATTCAACGTAAAATCAAATACGAGATTATGAAACCATTTAAAGCAAGTAATAAAGCTTTCGAAGGCATGAGTGACTATAAATGGACTTTTTTTGTCAATGGATGGCTTTCGCATCATGGTTTTCAAGAAAAATATTCAATTATTATTTATTTTAGCCAAAAAGTAAAAAAATTCAATCTAAAATCAATTATAAGATTATAAAACCACATAAAGCGAGTAATAAGGCTTTCGAAGGAATCAGGGACTACAAATGGACTTTTCTTGTCAATGGATGGCTTTCGCTTCATATTTCTAGAGGTAAACATTCAACTATAATCTGTTTTAACCAAAAAGGAAAAAAAACTTCAACTTAAAATCAATTACGAGATTATGAAACCATTTAAAGCGAGTAATAAGGCTTCCGAAGGCATCAATGTCTATAAATGAACTTTTCTTATCAATGGATGGCTTTCGCTTTAGGTTTCTAAAGGTAAACATTCAATTATAATATGTTTTAACCAAAAAGGCAACAAAAAATCAACTAAAAATCAATTATGAGATTATGAAACCATTTAAAGAGAGTAATCAGGCTTCCGAAGGCATCAATGACTATAAATGTACTTTTGTTGTTAATGGATGGCTTTCGCTTCACGTTTCTAGAGGTAAACATTCAATTATAATCTGTTTTAACCAAAAACGTAAATAAATTCAATTGAAAATCAATTATGAAACTATAAAACCATTTAAAGCGAGTAATAAGGCTTCCGAAGGCATGAGAAACTATAAAGGGACTTTTCTTCTCAATGAATATCTTTTGCTTCATGTTTCTCGAGGTAAACATTCAATTATAATCTGTTTTAAGCAAAAAGATAAAAAAATTCAACTTAAAATCAATTACGAGATTATGAAACCATTTAAAGCAAGTAATAAGGCTTTTAAAGGCATGAGTGACTATAAATGTACTTTTTTTGTCAATAGATGGTTTTTGCTTCATGTTTTTCGAGAAAAATATTCAATTATAATTTATTAAAGCCAAAAAGCTAAAAAAATTTAACTTAAAATCAATTATAAGATTGTAAAACCACTTAAAGCGAGTAATAAGGCTTTTGAACGCATCAAGGACTACAAATGGACTTTTCTTGTCAATAGATGGCTTTCGCTTCATGTTTTTCGAAAAAAATATTCAATTATAATTTATTTTAGCCAAAAAGATAAAAAATTTAACTTAAAATCAATTATAAGATTGTAAAATCACTTAAAGCGAGTAATAAGGCTTTCGAAGGCATCAGAGACTACAAATGGACTTTTTTTGTCAATGGATGGCTTTCGCTTCATGTTTCTAGAGGTAAACATTCAATTATAATCTGTTTTAACCAAAAAGGCAAAAAAAATTGAACTTAAAATCAATTACAAGATTATGAAACCATTTAAAACTAGTAATGCGGCTTCCAAACGCATCAATCACTATAAATGGACTTTTCTTGTCAATAGATGGCTTTCGCTTCATGTTTCTAGAGGCAATTATTCAATTATAATCTGTTTTAACCAAAAAGGCAAAAAAAATTTGACTTAAAATCAATTACGAGATTATGAAACCATTTAAAGCGAGTAATAGGGCTTCCGAAGGCATCAACGACTATAAATGAACTTTTCTTGTCAATGGATAGCTTTCGCTTTAGGTTTCTAAAGGTAAACATTCAATTATAATCTGTTTTAACCAACAAGGCAACAAAAACTCAACGTAAAATCAATTACAAGATTATGAAACCATTTAAAGTGAGTAATAAGGCTTTTGAAGGCATCAATGACTATAAATGGACTTTTCTTGTCAATGGATGGCTTTCGCTTCATGTTTTTCGAGAAAAATATTCAGTTATAATTTATTTTAGCCAAAAAGGTAAAAAAATTCAACTTAAAATCAATTATAAGATTGTAAAACCACTTAAAGCGAATAATAAGGCTTTCGAAGGCATTAGTGACTACAAATGGACTTTTCTTGTCAATGGATGGCTTTCGCTTCATGTTTCTAGAGGTAAACATTCAACTATAATCTGTTTTAACCAAAAAGGCAAAAAAAACTTCAACTTAAAATCAATTACGAGATTATGAAACCATTTAAAGCGAGTAATGGGGCTTTCGAAGGCATCAATGACTATAAATGAACTTTTGTTGTCAATGGATGGCTTTCGCTTAAGGTTTCTAAAGGTAAACATTCAATTATAATTTGTTTTAACCAAAAAGGTAACAAAAATTCAACTTAAAATCAATTATGAGATTATGAAACCATTTAAAGCGAGTAATAAGGCTTCCAAAGACATCAATGACTATAAATGTACTTTTCTTGTTAATGGATGGCTTTCGCTTCACGTTTCCAGAGGGAAACGTTCAATTAAAATCTGTTTTAACCAAAAACGTAAATAAATTCAATTGAAAATCAATTATGAAACTATAAAACCATTTAAAGCGAGTAATAAGGCTTCCGAAAGCATGAGAGACTATAAATGAACTTTTCTTCTAAATGAATATCTTTTACTTCATGTTTCTCGAGGCAAACATTAAATTATAATTTGTTTTAAGCAAAAAGGTAAAAAAATTCAACTTAAAATCAAATACGAGATTATGAAACCATTTAAAGCAAGTAATAAAGCTTTCGAAGGCATGAGTGACTATAAATGGACTTTTTTTGTCAATGGATGCTTTCGCATCATGTTTTTCAAGAAAAATATTCAATTATTATTTATTTTAGCCAAAAAGTAAAAAAATTCAATCCAAAATCAATTATAAGATTATAAAACCACATAAAGCAAGTAATAAGGCTTTCGAAGGAATCAGGGACTACAAATGGACTTTTCTTGTCAATGGATGGCTTTCGCTTCATATTTCTAGAGGTAAACATTCAACTATAATCTGTTTTAACCAAAAAGGCAAAAAAACTTCAACTTAAAATCAATTACGAGATTATGAAACCATTTAAAGCGAGTAATAAGGCTTACGAACGCATCAATGACTATAAATGGACTTTTGTTGCCAATGGATGGCTTTTGCTTCATGTTTCTAGAGGTAAACATTCAATTATAATCTGTTTTAACCAAAAAGGCAAAAAATATTCAACTTAAAATCAATTACGAGATTATGAAACTATTTAAAGCGAGTAATAACGCTTCTGAACGCATCAAAGACTATAAATGGACTTTTCTTGTGAATGGATGGCTTTCGCTTCATGTTTCTAGAGGTGAACATTCAATTATAATCTGTTCTAACCAAAAAGGCAAAATAAATTCAACTTAAAATCAATTACGAGATTATGAAACCATTTAAAGCGAGTAATAGGGCCTCCGAAGGCATCAATGACTTTAAATGAACTTTTCTTGTCAATGGATGGCTTTCGCTTCATGCTTCTAAAGGTAAACATGCAATTATAATCTGTTTTAACCAAAAAGACAAAACAAATTTGACTTAAAATCAATTACAACATTATGAAACTATTTAAAGTGAGTAATAGGGCTTCAAAGACATCAATGACTATAAATGGACTTTTCTTGTCAATGGATGGCTTTCGCTTCATGTTTCTAGAGGTAAACATTCAATTATAATCTGTTTTCACCAAAAAGGTAAAAAAACTCAACATAAAATCAATTATGAGATTATACAACAATTTAAATCGAATAATAAGGGTTTCCAAGGCATGAGTGACTATAAATGAACTTTTCTTCCCAATGGATGGCTTTCACTTGACGTTTCTCGAGGCAAAAAATCAATTATAGTCTGTTTTAACCAAAAACGTAAATAAATTGAACTGAAAATCAATTATCAAACTATAAAACCATTTAAAGCGAGTAATAAGGCTTCCTAAGGCATGAATGACTATAAAGGAACTTTTCTTCCCAATGAATATCTTTCGCTTCATGTTTTTCGAGGTAAACACTCAATTATAATCTGTTTTAGCCAAAAAGATAAAAAAATTCAACTTAAAATCAATTACGAGATTATGAAACCATTTAAAGCAAGTAATAAGGCTTTCGAAGGTATGAGTGACTATAAATGGGCCTTTTTTGTCAATGGATGGCTTTCGCTTCATGTTTTTCGAGAAAAATATTCAATTATAATTTATTTTAGCCAAAAAGTGAAAAAATTCAACTTAAAATTAATTATAAGATTATAAAACCACTTAAAGAGAGTAATAAAGCTTTCGAAGGCATTAGTGACTGCAAATGGATTTTTCTTGTCAATGGATAGCTTTCGCTTCATGTTTTTAGAGGTAAACATTCAACTATAATTTGTTTTAACCAAAAAGGCAAAAAAAATTCAACTTAAAATCAATTACGAGATTATAAAACCATTTAAAGCGAGTAATAGGGCTTCCGAAGGCATCAATGACTATAAATGAACTTTTCTTGTCAATGAATGGCTTTCGCTTTAGGTTTCTAAAGGTAAACATTCAATTATAATATGTTTTAACCAAAAAGGCAACAAAAATTCAACTAAAAATCAATTATGAGATTATGAAACCATTTAAAGCGAGTAATCAGGCTTCCGAAGGCATCAATGACTATAAATGTACTTTTGTTGTTAATGGATGGCTCTCGCTTCACGTTTCTAGAGGTAAACGCTCAATTATAATCTGTTTTAACCAAAAACATAAATAAATTAAATTGAAAATCAATTATGAAACTATAAAACCATTTAAAGCGAGTAATAAGGCTTTCGAAGGCATGAGAGACTAGAAAGGAACTTTTCTTCTCATTGAATATCTTTTGCTTCATGTTTCTCGACGTAAACATTCAATTATAATTTGTTTTAAGCAAAAAGATAAAAAAATTCAACTTAAAATCAATTACGAGATTATGAAACCATTTGAAGCAAGTAAGAAGGCTTTTGAAGGCATGAGTGACTAGAAATGGACTTTTTTTGTCAATGGATGGCTTTCGCTTCATGTTTTTCAAAAAAAACATTCAATTATAATTTATTTTAGCCAAAAGGTAAAACAATTCAACTTAAAATCAATTTTAAGATTGTAAAACCACTTAAAGCGAGTAATAAGGCTTTTGAACGCATCAAGGACTACAAATGGACTTTTCTTATCAATAGATGGCTTTCGCTTCATGTTTTTCGAGAAAAATATTCAATTATAATTTATTTTAGCCAAAAAGATAAAAAATTTAACTTAAAATCAATTATAAGATTGTAAAACCACTTAAAGCGAATAATAAGGCTTTCGAACGTATCAGAGACTACAAATAGACTTTTCTTGTCAATGGATGGCTTTCGCTTCATGTTTCTAGAGGTAAACATTCAATTATAATTTGTTTTAACCAAAAAGGAAAAAAACATTGAACTTAAAATCAATTACAAGATTACGAAACCATTTAAAAATAGTAATACGGCTTTCGAACGCATCAATGACTATAAATGGACTTTTCTTGTCAATGGATGGCTTTCGCTTCATATTTCTAGAGGCAATCATTCAATTATAATCTGTTTTAACGAAAAAGGCAAAAAAAAATTGACTTAAAATCAATTACGAGATTATGAAACCATTTAAAGCGAGTAATAGGGCTTCCGAAGGCATCAATGACTATAAATGAACTTTTCTTGTCAATGGATAACTTTCGCTTTAGGTTTCTAAAGGTAAACATTCAATTATAATCTGTTTTAACCAAAAAGGCAACAAAAACTCAACTTAAAATCAATTACAAGATTATGAAACCATTTAAAGTGAGTAATAAGGCTTCTGAAGGCATCAATGACTATAAATGGACTTTTCTTGTCAATGGATGGCTTTCACTTCATGTTTTTCGAGAAAAATATTCAGTTATAATTTATTTTAGCCAAAAAAGTAAAAAAATTCAACTTAAAATCAATTATAAGATTGTAAAACCATTTAAAGCGAATAATAAGGCTTTCGAAGGTATTAGTTACTACAAATGGACTTTTCTTGTCAATGGATGGCTTTCGTTTCATGTTTCTTGAGGTAAACATTCAATTATAATCTGTTTTAACCAAAAAAGCAAAAAAAATTCAACTTAAAATCAATTACGAGATTATGAAACCATTTAAAATGAGTAGCAAGGCTTCCGAACTCATCAATGACTATAAATGGACTTTTCTTGTCAATGGATGGCTTTCGCTTCAAGTTTTTAGAGGTAAACATTCAATTATAATCTGTTTTAACCAAAAAGGCAAAAAAATTTCAACTTAAAATCGATTACGAGATTATGAAACCATTTAAAGCGAGTAATAGGCTTTGAAGGCATCAACGACTATAAATAGACTTTTCTTGTCAATGGGAGGCTTTCGTTTCATGTTTCTAGAGGTAAACGATCAATTATAATCTGTTTTAACCAAAAAGGTAAAAGAATTCAACATAAAATCAATTATGAGATTATACAACCATTTAAAGCGAATACTAAGGATTTCACACGCATGAGTGACTATAAAAGAACTTTTCTTCCCAATGGATGGCTTTCACTTCACGTTTCTCCATGCAAAACATCAATTATAATATGTTTTAACCAAAAACGTAAATAAATTGAACTGAAAATCAATTATGAAACTATAAAACCATTTAAAGCTAATAATAAGGCTTTCGAAGGCATGAATGACTATAAAGGAACTTTTCTTCTCGATGAATATCTTTCGCTTCATGTTTCTCGAGGTAAACATTCAATTATAATCTGTTTTAGCAAAAAAGGTTAAAAAATTCAACTTAAAATCAATTACGAGATTATGAAACCATTTAAAGCAAGTAATAAGGCTTTCGAAGGTATGAGTGAATATAAATGGACCTTTTTTGTCAATGGATGGCTTTCGCTTTATGTTTTTCGAGAAAAATATTCAATTATAATTTATTTTTGCCAAAAAGAGAAAAAATTCAACTTAAAATCAATTATCAGATTATAAAACCACTTAAAGCGAGTAATAAGTCTTTCAAAGGCATCAAGAACTACAAATGGACTTTGCTTGTCAATGGATGGCTTTCGCTTCACATATCTAGAGGTAAACATTCAATTACAATCTATTTTAACCAAAAACGTAAATAAATTCAACTGAAAATCAATTATGAAACTAAAAAACCATTTAAAGTGAGTAATAAGGCTTCCGAAGGCATGAGTGACTATAAAGGAACTTTTCTTCTCAATGAATATCTTTTGCTTCATGTTTCTCGAGGTAAACATTCAATTATAATCTGTTTTAACCAAAAAGGTAAAAAAATTCAACTTAAAAACAATTACTAGATTATGAAACCCTTTAAAGCGAGTAATAAGGCTTCCGAAGGCATGAGTGACTATAAAAAAACTTTTCTTCTCAATGAATATCTTTTGCTTCATGTTTCTCGAGGTAAACATTCAATTATAATCTGTTTTAACCAAAAAGGTAAAAAAATTCAACTTAAAATTAATTACGAGGTTATGAAACCATTTAAAGCAAGTAATAAGGGTTTCGAAGGCATGAGTGACTATAAATGGACTTTTTTTGTCAATGGATGGCTTTCGCTTCATGTTTTTCGAGAACAATATTCAATTATAATTTATTTTAGCCAAAAAGGTAAAAAATTCAACTTAAAATCAATTATAAGATTGTAAAACCACTTAAAGCGAGTAATAAGGCTTTCGAAGGCATCAATGACTACAAATGGACTTTTCTTGTCAATGGATGGCTTTCGCTTCATGTTTCTAGAGGTAAACATTCAATTATAATCTGTTTTAACCAAAAAGGCAAAAAAAATTGAACTTAAAATCAATTACGAGATTATGAAACTATTTAAAGCAAGTAATAAGGCTTCCGAACACATCAATGACTATAAATGGACTTTTCTTGTCAATGGATAGCTTTCACTTCATATTTCTAGAGGTAAACATTCAATTATTATCTATTTTGAATAAAAAGGTAAAAAAAATTCAACTTAAAATCAATTACGAGATTATGAAACCATTGAAAGCGAGTAATAGGGCTTCCGAAGGCATCAATGACTATAAATGAACTTTTCTTGTCAATGGATGGCTTTCGCTTCAGGTTTCTAAAGGTAAACATTCAATTATAATCTATTTTAACCAAAAAGACAATAAAAACTCAACTTAAAATCAATTACAAGATTATGAAACCATTTAAAGTGAGTAATAAGGCTTCTGAAGGCATCAATGACTATAAATGGACTTTTCTTGTCAATGGATGGCTTTCACTTCATGTTTTTCGAGAAAAATATTCAGTTATAATTTATTTTAGCCAAAAAGGTAAAAAAATTCAACTTAAAATCAATTATAAGATTGTAAAACCACTTAAAGCGAATAATAAGGCTTTCGAAGGTATTAGTGACTACAAATGGACTTTTCTTGTCAATGGATGGCTTTCGTTTCATGTTTTTTGAGGTAAACATTCAATTATAATCTGTTTTAACCAAAAAAGCAAAAAAAATTCAACTTAAAATCAATTACGAGATTATGAAACCATTTAAAACGAGTAATAAGGCTTCCGAACGCATCAATGACTATAAATGGACTTTTCTTGTCAATGGATGGCTTTCGCTTCAAGTTTTTAGAGGTAAACATTCAATTATAATCTGTTTTAACCAAAAAGGCAAAAAAATTTCAACTTAAAATCGATTACGAGATTATGAAACCATTTAAAGCGAGTAATAGGGCTTCGAAGGCATCAATGACTATAAATAGACTTTTCTTGTCAATGGATGGCTTTCGTTTTATGTTTCTAGAGGTAAACGATCAATTATAATCTGTTTTAACCAAAAAGGTAAAAGAATTCAACATAAAATCAATTCTGAGATTATACAACCATTTAAAGCGAATACTAAGGATTTCAAACGCATGAGTGACTATAAAAGAACTTTTCTTCCCAATGGATGGCTTTCACTTCACGTTTCTCCAGGCAAAACATCAATTATAATCTGTTTTAACCAAAAACGTAAATAAATTGAACTGAAAATCAATTACGAAACTATAAAACCATTTAAAGCTAGTAATAAGGCTTCCGAAGGCATGAATGACTATAAAGGAACTTTTCTTCTCGATGAATATCTTTCGCTTCATGTTTGTCGAGGTAAACATTCAATTATAATCTGTTTTAGCAAAAAAGGTTAAAAAATTCAACTTAAAATCAATTACGAGATTATGAAACCATTTAAAGCAAGTAATAAGACTTTCGAAGGTATGAGTGAATATAAATGGACCTTTTTTGTCAATGGATGGCTTTCGCTTTATGTTTTTCGAGAAAAATATTCAATTATAATTTATTTTAGCCAAAAAGTGAAAAACTTCAACTTAAAATCAATTATCAGATTATAAAACCACTTAAAGCGAGTAATAAGGCTTTCGAAGGCATCAAGAACTACAAATGGACTTTTCTTGTCAATGGAAGGCTTTCGCTTCATGTTTCTAGAGGTAAACATTCAACTATAATCTGTTTTAACCAAAAAGGTAAAAGAATTCAACGTAAAATCAATTCCGAGATTATACAACCATTTAAAGTGAATAATAAGGCTTTCAAAGGCATGAGTGACTATAAACGAACTTTTCTTTCCAGTGGATGGCTTTCCCTTCACGTTTCTCGAGGCAAAAAATCAATTATAATCTATTTTATCCAAAAACGTAAATAAATTTAACTGAAAATCAATTATGAAACTATAAAACCATTTAAAGCGAGTAACAAGGCTTCCGAAGGCATGAATGACTATAAAGGATATTTTTTTCTCAATGAATATCTTTCACTTCATGTTTCTCAAGGTAAACATTCAATTATAATCTGTTTTAGCAAAAAAGGTTAAAAAATTCAACTTAAAATCAATTACGAGATTATGAAACCATTTAATGCAAGTAATAAGGCTTTCGAAGGTATGAGTGAATATAAATGGACCTTTTTTGTCAATGGATGGCTTTCGCTTTATGTTTTTCGAGAAAAATATTCACTTATAATTTATTTTAACCAAAAAGTGAAAAAATTCAACTTAAAATCAATTATCAGATTATAAAACCACTTAAAGCGAGTAATAAGGCTTTCGAAGGTATCAAGGACTACAAATGGACTTTTCTTGTCAATGGATGGCTTTCGCTTCATGTTTCTAGAGGTAAACATTCAACTATAATCTGTTTTAACCAAAAAGGTAAAAGAATTCAACATAAAATCAATTCTGAGATTATACAACCATTGAAAGCGAATAATAAGGCTTTCGAAGGCATGAGTGACTATAAACGAACTTTTCTTTTCAATGGATGGCTTTCACTTCACGTTTCTCAAGGTAAAAAATCAATTATAATCTATTTTAACCAAAAACGTAAATAAATTTACCTGAAAATCAATTATGAAACTATAAAACCATTTAAAGCGAGTAATAAGGCTTCCGAAGGCATGAATGACTATAAAGGAACTTTTCTTCTCAATGAATATCTTTCGCTTCATGTTTCTCGAGGTAAACATTCAATTATAATTTGTTTTAACCAAAAAGGTAAAAAGATTCAACTTAAAATCAATTACGAAATTATGAAACCATTTAAAGCAAGTAATAAGGCCTCCGAAGGCATAAGTGACTATATATGGACTTTTTTATCAATCGATGGCTTTTACTTCACGTTTTTCGAGAAAAATATTCAATTATAATTTATTTTAGCCATCAAGGTAAATAAATTCAACTTAAAATCAATTACAAGATTATAAAACCACTTAAAGCGAGTAATAAGGCTTTCAAAGGCATCAGTGACTACGAATAGACCTTTCTTGTCAATGGATGGCTTTCGCTTCATGTTTCTAGAGGTAAACATTCAATTATAATCTGTTTTAACTAAAAAGGTAAAAAAAATTCAACTTAAAAACAATTACGAGATTATGAAACCCTTTAAAGCGAGTAATAAGGCTTCCGAAGGCATGAGTGACTATAAAGGAACTTTTCTTCTCAATGAATATGTTTTGCTTCATGTTTCTCGAGGTAAACATTAAATTATAATCTGTTTTAACCAAAAAGGTAAAAAAATTCAACTTAAAATTAATTACGAGGTTATGAAACCATTTAAAGCAAGTAATAAGGCTTTCGAAGGCATGAGTGACTATAAAGGAACTTTTCTTCTCAATGAATATCTTTTGCTTCATGTTTCTCGAGGTAAACATTCAATTATAATCTGTTTTAACCAAAAAGGTAAAACAATTCAACTTAAAATTAATTACGAGGTTATGAAACCATTTAAAGCAAGTAATAAGGCTTTCGAAGGCATGAGTGACTATAAATGGACTTTTTTTGTCAATGGATAGCTTTCGCTTTATGTTTTTCGAGAAAAATATTCAATTATAATTTATTTTAGCCAAAAAGGTAAAAAAATTCAACTTAAAATCAATTATAAGATTGTAAAACCACTTAAAGCGAGTAATAAGGCTTTCGAAGGCATCAATGACTACAAATGGACTTTGCTTGTCAATGGATGGCTTTCGCTTCATGTTTCTAGAGGTAAACATTCAATTATAATCTGTTTTAACAAAAAAGGTAAAAAATTTGAACTTAAAATCAATTACGAGATTATGAAACTATTTAAAGCAAGTAATAAGGCTTCCGAACGCATCAATGACTATAAATGGACTTTTCTTGTCAATGGATAGCTTTCACTTCATATTTCTAGAGGTAAACATTCAATTATTATCTGTTTTAAATAAAAAGGTAAAAAAAATTCAACTTAAAATCAATTACGAGATTATGAAACCATTTAAAGCGAGTAATAGGGTTTCCGAAGGCATCAATGACTATAAATGAACTTTTCTTGTCAATGGATGGCTTTTGCTTCAGGTTTCTAAAGGTAAACATTCAATTATAATCGGTGTTAACCAAAAAGGCAACAAAAATACAACTCAAAATCAATTACGAGATTATGAAACCCTTTAAAGCGAGTAATAAGGCTTCCGAAGGCATCAATGACTATAAATGGACTTTTCTTGTCAATGGATGGCTTACGCTTCATGTTTCTAGAGGTAAACATTCAATTATAATCTGTTTTAACCAAAAAGGTAAAAGAATTCAACATAAAATCAATTCTGAAATTATACAACCATTTAAAGCAAATAATAAGGGTTTCACAGGCATGAGTGACTATAAATGGACTTTTCTTCCCAATGGATGGCTTTCACTTCACGTTACTCGAGGGAAAAAATCAATTATAATATGTTTTAACCAAAAACATAAATAAATTAAACTGAAAATCAATTATGAAACTATAAAACCATTTAAAGCTAGTAATAAGGCTTCCGAAGGCATGAATGACTATAAAGGAACTTTTCTTCTCAATGAATATCTTTTGCTTCATGTTTCTCGAGGTAAACATTCAATTATAATCTGTTTTAGCAAAAAAGGCTAAAAAATTCAACTTAAAATCAATTACGAGATTATGAAACCATTTAAAGAGTGTAATAAGGCTTTCAAAGGTATGAGTGAATATAAATGGATCTTTTTTGTCAATGGATGGTTTTCGCTTTATGTTTTTCGAGAAAAATATTCAATTATAATTTATTTTAGCCAAAAAGTGAAAAAATTCAACTTAAAATCAATTATCAGATTATAAAACCACTTAAAGCGAGTAATAAGGCTTTCGAAGGCATCAAAGATTACAGATGGACTTTTCTTGTCAATGGATGGCTTTCGCTTCATATTTTTAGAGGTAAACATTCAACTATAATCTGTTTTAACCAAAAAGGTAAAAGAATTCAACATAAAATCAATTCGGAGATTATACAACCATTTAAAGCGAATAATAAGGCTTTCAAAGGCATGAGTGACTATAAACGAATTTTTCTTTCCAATGGATGGCTTTCGCTTCACGTTTCTCGAGGCAAAAAATCAATTATAATCTATTTTAACCAAAAACGTAAATAAATTTAACTGAAAATCAATTATGAAACTATAAAACCATTTAAAGCTAGTAATAAGGCTTCCGAAGGCATGAATGACTATAAAGGAACTTTTCTTCTCCATGAATATCTTTCGCTTCATGTTTCTCGAGGAAAACATTCAATTATAATCTGTTTTTGCCAAAAACGTTAAAAAATTAAACTTAAAATCAATTACGAGATTATGAAACCATTTAAAGCAAGTAATAAGGCTTTCGAAGGTATGAGTGAATATAGATGGACCTTTTTTGTCAATGGATGGCTTTCGCTTTATGTTTTTCGAGAAAAATATTCAATTATAATTTATTTTAGCCAAAAAGTGAAAAAATTCAACTTAAAATCAATTATCAGATTATAAAACCACTTAAAGCGAGTAATAAGGCTTTCGAAGGCATCAAGGACTACAAATGGACTTTTCTTGTCAATGGATGGCTTTCGCTTAATGTTTTTAGAGGTAAACATTCAACTATAATCTGTTTTAACCAAAAAGGTAAAACAATTCAACATAAAATCAATTCGGAGATTATACAACCATTTAAAGTAAAATAATAAGGCTTTCAAAGGCATGAGTGACTATAAACGAATTTTTCTTTCCAATGGATGGCTGTCGCTTCACGTTTCTCGAGGCAAAAAATCAATTATAATCTATTTTAACCAAAAACGTAAATAAATTTAACTGAAAATCAATTATGAAACTATAAAACCATTTAAAGCAAGTAATAAGGCTTCCGAAGGCATGAATGACTATAAAGGAACTTTTCTTCTCAATGAATATCTTTCGCTTCATGTTTCTCGAGGTAAACATTCAATTATAATCTGTTTTAGCCAAAAACGTTAAAAAATTCAACTTAAAATCAATTACGAGATTATGAAACCATTTAAAGCAAGTAATAAGGCTTTCGAAGGTATGAGTGAATATAGATGGACCTTTTTTGTCAATGGATGGCTTTCGCTTTATGTTTTTCGAGAAAAATATTCAATTATAATTTATTTTAACCAAAAAGTGAAAAAATTCAACTTAAAATCAATTATCAGATTATAAAACCACTTAAAGCGAGTAATAAGGCTTTCGAAGGTATCAAGGACTACAAAATGGACTTTTCTTGTCAATGGATGGCTTTCGCTTCATGTTTCTAGAGGTAAACATTCAACTATAATCTATTTTAACGAAAAAGGTAAAAGAATTCAACATAAAATCAATTACGAGATTATGAAACCATTTAAAGCGAGTAATAAGGCTTTCAAAGGCATGAGTGACTATAAACGAACTTTTCTTTCCAATGGATGGCTTTCACTTCACGTTTCTCGAGGTAAAAAATCAATTATAATCTATTTTAACCAAAAACGTAAATAAATTTAACTGAAAATCAATTATGAAACTATAAAACCATTTAAAGCAAGTAATAAGGCTTCCGAAGGCATGAATGACTATAAAGGAACTTTTCTTCTCAATGAATATCTTTCGCTTCATGTTTCTCGAGGTATACATTCAATTATAATTTGTTTTAACCAAAAAGGTAAAAAGATTCAACTTAAAATCAATTACGAGATTATGAAACCATTTAAAGCAAGTAATAAGGCTTTCGAAGGTATGAGTGACTATATATAGACTTTTTTCGTCAATCGATGGCTTTTACTTCACGTTTTTCGAGAAAAATATTCAATTATAATTTATTTTAGCCAAAAAGGTAAATAAATTCAACTTAAAATCAATTATAAGATTATAAAACCACTTAAAGCGAGTAATAAGGCTTTCAAAGGCATCAGTGACTACAAATAGACTTTTCTTGTCAATGGATGGCTTTCGCTTCATGTTTCTAGAGATAAACATTCAATTATAATCTGTTTGAACCAAAAAGGTAAAAAAAATTCAACTTAAAATGAATTACGAGATTATGAAACCATTTAAAGCGAGTAATAAGGCTTTCGAAGGTATCAATGACTATAAATGAACTTTTCTTGTCAATGGATGGCTTTCGGTTCACATTTCTAGAGGTAAACATTCAATTACAATCTATTTTAACCAAAAACGTAAATAAATTTAACTGAAAATCAATTATGAAACTAAAAAACCATTTAAAGTGAATAATAAGGCTTCCGAAGGCATGAGTGACTATAAACGAACTTTTCTTCTCAATGAATATCTTTTGCTTCATGTTTCTCGAGGTAAACGTTCAATTATAATCTGTTTTAACCAAAAAGGTAAAACAATTCAACTTAAAAACAATTACGAGATTATGAAACCCTTTTAAGCGAGTAATAAGGCTTCCGAAGGCATGAGTGACTATAAAGGAACTTTTCTTCTCAATGAATATCTTTTGCTTCATGTTTCTCGAGGTAAACATTCAATTATAATCTGTTTTAACCAAAAAGGTAAAAAAATTCAACTTAAAATTAATTACGAGGTTATGAAACCATTTAAAGCAAGTAATAAGGCTTTCGAAGGCATAAGTGACTTTAAATGGACTTTTTTTGTCAATGGATGGCTTTTGCTTCATGTTTTTCGAGAAAAATATTCAATTACAATTTATTTTAGCCAAAAAGGTAAAAAAATTCAACTTAAAATCAATTATAAGATTGTAAAACCACTTAAAGCGAGTAATAAGGCTTTCGAAGGCATCAGTGACTACAAATGGACTTTTCTTGTCAATGGATGGCTTTCGCTTCATGTTTCTAGAGGTAAACATTCAATTATAATCTGTTTTAACCAAAAAGGCAGAAAAAATTGAACTTAAAATCAATTACGAGATTATGAAACTATTTAAAGCAAGTAATAAGGCTTCCGAATACATCAATGACTATAAATGGACTTTTCTTGTCAATGGATAGCTTTCGCTTTATATTTCTAGAGGTAAACATTCAATTATTATCTGTTTTAAATAAAAAGGTTAAAAAAATTCAACTTACAATCAATTACGAGATTATGAAACCATTTAAAGCGAGTAATAGGGCTTCCGAAGGCATCAATGACTATAAATGAACTTTTCTTGTCAATGGATGGCTTTCGCTTCAGGTTTCTAAAGGTAAACATTCAATTATAATCTGTTTTAACCAAAAAGGCAACAAAAATTCTACTTAAAATCAATTACGAGATTATGAAACCCTTTAAAGCGAGTAATAAGGCTTCCGAAGGCATCAATGACTATAAATTGACTTTTCTTGTCAACGGATGGCTTTCGCTTCATGTTTCTAGAGGTAAACATTCAATTATAATCTGTTTTAACCAAAAAGGTAAAAGAATTCAACGTAAAATCAATTCTGAAATTATACAACCATTTAAAGCGAATAATAAGGGTTTCACAAGCATGAGTGACTATAAATGAACTTTTCTTCCCAATGGGTGGCTTTCACTTCATGTTACTCGAGGCAAAAAATCAATTATAATATGTTTTAACCAAAAACATAAATAAATTGAACTGAAAATCAATTATGAAACTATAAAACCATTTAAAGCGAGTAGTAAGGCTTCCAAAGGCATGAATGACTATAAAGGAAGTTTTCTTCTCAATGAATATCTTTCGCTCCATGTTTCTCGAGGTAAACATTCAATTATAATCTGTTTTAACCAAAAAGGTAAAAAAATTCAACTTAAAATCAATTACGAGATTATAAAACCATTTAAAGCAAGTAATAAAGCTTTCGAAGGCATGAGTGACTGGAAATGAACTTTTTTTGTCAATGGATGGCTTTCACTTCATGTTTTTCGAGAAAAATATTCAATCATAATTTATTTTAGCGAAAAAGTAAAAAAAATTCCATTTAAAATCAATTATAAGATTATAAAACCACTTAAAGCAAGTAATAAGGCTTTTGAAGGCATCAGGGACTACAAATGGACCTTTCTTGTCAATCGATGGCTTTCGCTTCATGTTTCTAGAGGTAAACATTCAACTATAATCTGTTTTAACCAAAAAGGCAAAAAAAATTCAACTTAAAATCAATTACGAGATTATGAAACCATTTAAAACGAGTAATAGGGCTTCCGAACGCATCAATGACTATAAATGGACTTTTCTTGTCAATGGATGGCTTTCGCTTCATGTTTCTAGAGGTAAACATTCAATTATAATCTGTTTTAATCAAAAAGGCCAAAAAAATTCAACTAAAAATCAATTACGAGATTATGAAAGCATTTAAAGCGAGTAATAGGGCTTCCGAAGGCATCAATGACTATAAATGAACTTTTCTTGTCAATGGATGGCTTTCGCTTCAGGTTTCTAAAGGTAAACATTCAATTATAATCTGTTTTAATCAAGAAGGAAAAAAAATTCAACTTAAAATCAATTACGAGATTATGAAACCATTTAAAGTGTAAAACTCGACCCGATGAACACATGTCATGACATACATGCACTGAGTAGCATGTTATTGCACTAGGAAAGTTCTTAAGAATAGACGAAACCCGATATTGTACCTAATGGTACACTAAAGTTGGTTTAACCTTGAACTAGTTCAAATAGGAATCGTAGGATGAAATTTTATATTTTACAGTTCATGAATGACTAAAAATGATTGTTCGGAGTTCAAGAGTTCGTTTGGAAAAAAATTTAAAATTTTGATGTTGAAGGGTAAAATCGTCATTTTGCCACCTAAGATAATAATTTGATCATGGAGTGAAATTTTTGACCAAGATTAACTATTTGGAGTATAATTTAATGATAGGAAGTGAAAAATTTCAATTCTGGCAGTTTTCGGAACATAGAGGCAAAACGGTAATTTTGTCGCCCAAGGGTAAAAACGTAATTTTCACCACTCAAAACTTGTCAAAATCATAGGATTTACTTATTTTTGGCATGAATAACTATGGTATGTTAAGTGGTGAAAAATTGAAGTTTAAAGGACGAAATTTTAAAAACGGGCCAATGGGAAAGTGACACATGGCATTTTTTTAATGGTTTAATACTATTTTAATGAAATGTCAGCCCATTTAAACCCCATATTAAGTGCTGGCCTGCCATAAGGAAAGAACAAGAGAGAAAATAGAGAGGAAAGGAAGAAAAGAGAAAAACCAAAGGAAAACTAGAAAATTCAAAGGGGAAATCGCGTTTTTCGTCCGTTTACGTGTCTAACGGTAAGATTTTTTGACTTTAGCTTGATTTCTACCTTTCTTATGCCTTTGTTTTCATTTAGCATGCTTGAAGAGAGAGATCAAAAAGTGATACCAAGGGCTGGCCGAATTTCAAGGGGAGGAATTTGAAATTCTTATGTTTTGATTTTTAGTTAAATTGATAGTTTTAATTAGTTAAATGTGTATAGAAATCAAATTGGGCAAGAAAGCATGAAATTTTCACAATACCCACCCTTGGCCAAATCTTCAATGATGTACAATGATGAAGAACTTATTTTCATTCTAAAAGAAATGAAGAGAAAATGATGAAAAATGGTTAAATGTGATAGAAAAACAAAGTGAAAAATTTACCTAGTTAATGTCCCATTTTTGGCCGAATTTTTCAAGAAGAAAAGTGAGCTGATTTTAGTGATTGTAGAGGATTATTGGCTGATATTTAATGGTTAAAATTGTTGGAGAGAAAATGGGACAATTTAGAGTTAAAATAGAGCGCGTTAGTAATTTATCGGGTAAAGTGCCAAAAATAGGTTAATACCGCGTTTAAGCCATTTTAGGCTATTGCATTTCATACCATGCATTAGTATAGGATTTAAGTCAATTATATAGTGATTTAGCATCAATGTGGTAAATTGTGAAATTTTGGCAATGTGTCTAGGAGGAAGCCTTCCGGTAAAGGCCAAGAAGTCATACCCGACGAACAGTGATCGGGGCACCTAGAAAGCATTTAATTTGTACAAACGGTGAGTAAACCTATTATTATTGTAAATTATCTAGAGTTTAGTTTTAAATGCTCTTCATGGATTTTATGAAACGAAAATGAGATTAAAATGGGATTTTTGATGTTTTAGAAATAAATGTGACAAATAAAAATATACTGTGTTGATTATGAAATTGAGTAATTGGAGGCTGCCAATTATTTTGAAATATATATTTTCCTATGAATGACTTATGAAATATGAGTATAGGTGGCTATATTTGATAAATTGCATTGGGAATTTATGTAAGCTGTTTTTACTATGCAGGCTAGGTAAATAAATGAAAGCCACGTTATACTGTCGAAATTTTAATAAAATTGGTGGGTTTAGTCACTACAGTGACAGGTTTCCATGGACTGCCTATTAAAGGGGTACGGTAAACCCGGTTACATAGTTACTCTAGTTGTAGAGGCGAGGAGGGTAACTCCCAAGGTAGTATTAGAGCTCATTTCACGTCGAACCCCCACGTGAATGTGTAACTCGACCAACGCCAAGGAACGGCTTGTTTTAAAAATAAAAATGTGTTTCACATGAAAATATCATAACAACCTTGGCGGACTCAGTTAGATGCCTCGGCCAAGGTATCCCCGAGGATTAGTTTTGGCTTAAGCCTTGTTTTAATAAAAGTCATAAGCCTTAACAACTATTTTGGTAAATTACAAATATTTTATGGTTTAAGGAATAAATTGAAAACCTTATGAAATGGTTTGTAATTTGTTTTTTAAACTTGCCTCCATGTTACTCGCCTTTAGATATTTATGATAATGTCTGTTTACTCATTGGGATTGTAAAATCTCACCCACCTCCTTTACAAATATTTCAGGCCTGTGGTAGCTTGTAGATACCCGATTTTATCAAGGATTCCAGTTGACCCCTCTATCACACAGATAGTAGGTTACTATCACCAACACTTAATGTATTTATGGGCCACTTGTCATTGTAATTACTATTGTACATTATAACTTTGTAAATTATTGTATGTATGAATTTATTTTACTTATAAGTTGCAAAAGATTACTTACACGTGTTTCAATAAATATTGTTTTATATAAAAATGCTATAATTTTGTCTTTTGATTTACTTGAGCCGAAAATGACTGAAAATTGTTTAAAACTGATATGTAAGCCTTGCGGGGTTCTGATTGGTATTACTGGCAATGAGAATCAATCGGGACGTCGCGGCGGTTGTCATGGGCCCGAGGGAGGTTTCGGGTCGTGACATAAAGCGAGTAATAGGGCTTTCGAAGGCATCAATGACTACAAATGAACTTTTACTGTCAATGGATGGCTTTCGCTTCAGGTTTCTAAAGGTAAACATTCAATTATAATCTGTTTCAACCAAAAAGGCAACAAAAATTCAACTTAAAATCAATTACGAGATTATGAAACCATTTAAAGCGAGTAATAAGGCTTCTGAAGGCATTAATGACTATAAATGGACTTTACTTGTCAATGGATGGCTTTCGCTTCATGTTTCTAGAGGTAAACATTCAATTATAATCTGTTTTAACCAAAAATGTAAATAAATTCAACTAAAAATCAATTATGAAACTATAAAACCATTTAAATCGAGTAATAAAGCTTCCGAAGGCATGAGTGACTATAAAGGAACTTTTCTTCTCAATGAATATCTTTTGCTTCATGTCTCTCTAGGTAAACATTCAATTATAATCTGTTCTAACCAAAAAGGTTAAAAAATTCAACTTAAAATCAATTACGAAATTATCAAACCATTTAAAGCGAGTAATAAGGCTTCCAAAGGCATCAATGACTACAAATGGACTTTTCTTGTTAATGGATGGCTTTCGCTTCATGTTTCCAAAGGTAAACATTCAATTATAATTTGTTTTAACCAAAAAGGCAAAAAAATTTCAACTTAAAATCAATTACGAGATTATGAAACCATTTAAAGTGAGTAATAGGGCTTCTGAAGGCATCAATGACTATAAATGAACTTTTCTTGTCAATGGATGGCTTTCGCTTCACGTTTCTAAAGGTAAACATTCAATTATAATCTGTTTTAACCAAAAAGGCAACAAAATGCATCTTAAAATCAATTACGAGATTATGAAACCATGTAAAGCGAGTAATAAGGCTTCCGAAGGCATCAATGACTATAAATGGACTTTTCTTGTCAATGGATGGCTTTCGCATCATGTTTCTAGAGGTAAACATTCAATTATAATCTGTTTTAAGCAAAAAGGTAAAACAATTCAACATAAAATCAATTCTGAGATTATAAAACAATTTAAAGCGAATAATAAGGCTTTCAAAGGCATGAGTGACTATAAATGAACTTTTCTTCCCAATGGATGGCTTTCACTTCATGTTTCTAGAGGTAAACATTCAATTATAATCTGTTTTAACCAAAAAGACCAAAAAAATTCAACTTAAAATCAATTACGAGATTATGAAACCATTTCAAGAGAGTAATAAGGCTTGCGAAATCATCAATGACAATAAATGGACTTTTCTTGTCAATGGATGGCTTTCACTTCATGTTTCTAGAGGTAAACAATCAATTATAATTTGTTTTAACTAAAAAGGAAAAAAAAATTCAACTTAAAATCAATTACGAGATTATGAAACCATTTAAAGCGAGTAATAAGGCTTCCGAAGGCATCAATGACTATAAATGGACTTTTTTTGTCAATGGATGACTTTCGCTTCATATTTCTAGAGGTAAACATTCAATTATAATCTGTTTTAACCAAAAACGTAAATAAATTCAAATGAAAATCAATTATGAAACTATAAAACCATTGAAAGCGAGTAATAAGTCTTCCGAAGGCATAAGTGACTATATAGGAACTTTTCTTCTCAATGAATATCTTTTGCTTCATGTTTCTGGAGGTAAACATTCAATTATAATCTGTTTTAACCAAAAAGGTAAAAGAATTCAACTTAAAATCAATTACGAGATTATGAAACCATTTAAAGTGAGTAATAATGCTTTCGAAGGCATCAATGACTACAAATCGACTTTTCTTGGCAATGGATGGCTTTCGCTTTATGTTTCTAGAGGTAAACATTCAATTATAACCTGTTTTAACAAAAAAGGTAAAAAAATTCAATCTTAAATCAATTACGAGATTATGAAAGCATTTAAAGCGAGTAATAAGGCTTCCGAAGGCATCAATGACTATAAATGAACTTTTCTTATCAATGGATGGCTTTCGCTTCAGGTTTCTAAAGCTAAACATTCAATTATAATCTATTTTAACCAAAAAGGCAACAAAAATTCAACTTAAATCAATTACGAGATTATGAAACCATTTAAAGCGAGTAATAAGGCTTCCGAAGGCATCAATGACTATAGATAGACTTTTCTTGTCAATGGATGGCTTTCGCTTCATGTTTCTAGGGGTAAACATTCAATTATAATCTATTTTAACCAAAAAGGTAAAAGACTTCAATATAAAATCAATTATGAGATTATACAACCATTTAAAGCGAATAATAAGGCTTTCAAAGGCATGAGTAAGTATAAATGAACTTTTCTTCCCAATGGATGGCTTTCACTTCACGTTACTCGAGGCAAAAAATCAATTATAATCTGTTTTAAACAAAAACGTAAATAAATTGAACTGAAAATTAATTATGAAACTATAAAACCATTTAAAGCGAGTAATAAGGCTTCCGAAGGCATGAATGACTATAAAAGAAGTTTTCTTCTCAATGAATATCTTTTGCTTCATGGTTCTCGAGGTAAACATTCCATTATAATCTGTTTTAACCAAAAAGGTAAAAAATATCAACTTAAAATCAATTACGAGATTATAAAACCATTTAAAGCAAGTAATAAGGCTTTCGAAGGCATGAGTAACTATAAATTGACTTTTTTTGTCAACAGATGGCTTTCGCTTCATGTTTTTCGAGAAAAATATTCAATTATAATTTATTTTAGCCAAAAAGTAAAGAAATTCCACTTAAAATCAATTATAAGATTATAAAACCACTTAAAGCGAGTAATAAGGCTTTCGATGGCATCAAGGACTACAAATGGACTTTTCTTGTCAATGGATGGCTTTCGCTTCATGTTTTTAGAGGTAAATATTCAACTATAATCTGTTTTAACTAAAAAGGCAAAAAAAATTCAACTTAAAATCAATTACGAGATTTAGAAACCATTTAAAGCGAGTAATAAGGCTTCCGAAGGCATCAATGACTATAAATGGACTTTTCTTGCAATGGATGGCTTTCGCTTCATGTTTCTAGAGGTAAACATTCAATTATAATCTGTTTTAACCAAAAAGGCAACAAAAATTCAACTTAAAATCAATTACGAGATTATGAAACTATTTAAAGAGAGTAATAAGGCTTTCGAAGGCATCAATGACTATAAATGGACTTTTCTTGTCAATGGATGGCTTTCGCTTCATGTTTCTAGGGGTAAACATTCAATTATAATCTGTTTTAACCAAAAAGGTAAAAGAATTCAAAACAAAATCAATTATGAGATTATACAACCATTTAAAGCAAATAATAAGGCTTTCAAAAGCATGAGTGACTATAAATGAACTTTTCTTCCCAATGGATGGCTTTCACTTCACGTTACTCGAGGTAAAGAATCAATTATAATATGTTTTAAACAAAGACGTAAATAAATTGAACTTAAAATCAATTATGAAACTATAAAACCATTTAAAGCGAGTAACAAGGCTTTCGAAGCCATGAATGACTATAAAGGAAGTTTTATTCTCAATGAATATCTTTCAATTCATGTTTCTCAAGGTAAACATTCAATTATAATCTATTTTAACCAAAAAGGTAAAAAAATTCAACTTAAAATTAATTACGAGATTATGAAACTATTTAAAGCAAGTAATAAGGATTTCGAAGGCATGAGTGACTATAAATGGACTTTGTTTGTCAATGGATGGCTTTCGCTTTATGTTTTTTGAGAAAAATATTCAATTATAATAAATTTTAGCCACAAAGTAAAAATATTCCACTTAAAATCAATTATAAGATTATAAAACCAGTTAAAGCGAGTAATAAGGCTTCCGAAGTCATCAAGGACTACAAATGGACTTTTCTTGTCAATGGATGGCTTTTGCTTGATGTTTCTAGAGGTAAACATTCAACTATAATCTGTTTTAACAAAAAAGGCAAAAAAAATTCAACTTAAAATCAATTATGAGATTATGAAACCATTTAAAGCTAGTAATAAGGCTTCTGAACGCATCAATGACTATAAATGGACTTTTCTTGTCAATGGATGGCTTTCGCTTCATGTTTCTAGGGGTAAACATTTAATTATAATCTGTTTTAACCAAAAAGGTAAAAGAATTCAAAACAAAATCAATTTTGAAATTATACAACCATTTAAAGAAAATAATAAGGCTTTCAAAGGCATGAGTGACTATAAATGAACTTTTCTTCCCAATGGATGGCTTTCACTTCACGTTACTCGAGGTAAAGAATCAATTATAATATGTTTTAAACAAAGACGTAAATAAATTGAACTTAAAATCAATTATGAAACTATAAAACCATTTAAAGTGAGTAACAAGGCTTTCGAAGGCATGAATGACTATAAAGGAAGTTTTATTCTCAATGAATATCTTTCAATTCATGTTTTTCAAGGTGAACATTCAATTATAATCTATTTTAACCAAAAAGGTAAAAAAATTCAACTTAAAATTAATTACGAGATTATCAAACTATTTAAAGCAAGTAATAAGGATTTCGAAGGCATGAGTGACTATAAATGGACTTTGTTTGTCAATGGATGGCTTTCGCTTTATGTTTTTTGAGAAAAATATTCAATTATAATAAATTTTAGCCAAAAAGTAAAAATATTCCACTTAAAATCAATTATAAGATTATAAAACCAGTTAAAGCGAGTAATAAGGCTTCCGAAGTCATCAAGGACTACAAATGGACTTTTCTTGTCAATGGATGGCTTTTGCTTGATGTTTCTAGAGGTAAACATTCAATTATAATCTATTTTAACCAAAAAGACAACAAAAATTCAACTTAAATCAATTACGAGATTATGAAACCATTTAAAGCGAGTAATAAGGCTTCCGAAGGCATCAATGACTATAGATAGACTTTTCTTGTCAATGGATGGCTTTCGCTTCATGTTTCTAGAGGTAAACATTCAATCATAATTAGTTTTAACCAAAAAGGCAAAAAAAATTCAACTTAAAATCAATTACGAGATTATGAAAGCATTTAAAGCGAGTAATAGGGCTTCCGAAGGCATCAATGACTATAAATGAACTTTTCTTGTCAATGGATGGCTTTCGCTTCGGCTTTCTAAAGGTAAACATTCAATTATAATCTTTTTAACCAAAAAGACAACAAAAATTCAACTTAAAATCAATTACGAGATTATGAAATCATTTAAAGCGAGTAATAGGGCTTCCGAAGGCATCAATGACTATAAATGAACTTTTATTGTCAGTGGATGGTTTTCGCTTCAGGTTTCTAAAGGTAAACATTCAATTATAATCTGTTTTAACCAAAAAGGCAACAAAAATTCAACTTAAAATCAATTATGAGATTATGAAACCATTTAAAGCGAGTAATAAGGATTTCGAAGGCATCAATAACTATAAATGGACTTTTCTTGTCAATGGATGGCTTTTGCATCATGTTTCTAGAGGTAAACATTCAATTATAATCAGTTTTAACCAAAAAAAACAATAAAAATTCAACTTAAAATCAATTACGAGATTATGAAAGCATTTAAAGCGAGTAATAGGGCTTCCGAAGGCATCAATGACTATAAATGAACTTTTCTTGTCAATGGATGGCTTTCGCTTCAGGTTTCTAAAGGTAAACATTCAATTATAATCTGTTTTAACCAAAAAGACAACAAAAATTCAACTTAAAATCAATAACGAGATTATGAAACCATTTAAATCGAGTAATAGGGCTTCCGAAGGCATCAATGACTATAAATGAACTTTTCTTGTCAATGGATGGCTTTCGCTTCGGGTTTCTAAAATTAAACAATCAATTATAATCTGTTTTAACCAAAAAGGTAAAAAAAATTCAACTTAACATCAATTACAAGATTATGAAACTATTTAAAGCGACTAATAGGGCTTCCTAAGGCATCAATAACTATAAATGAACTTTTATTGTCAATGGATAGCTTTCACTTAAGGTTTCTAAAGGTAAACATTCAATTATACTCTGTTTTAACTAAAAAGATAATAAAAATTCAACTTAAAATCAATTAAAAAATTATGAAAGCATTTAAAGCGACTAATAGGGCTTTCAAAGGCATCAATGACTACAAATGAACTTTTCTTGTCAATGGATGGCTTTCGCTTCAGGTTTCTAAAGATAAACATTCAATTATAATCTGTTTTAACCAAAAAGACAACAAAAATTCAACTTAACATCAATTACAAGATTATGAAACCATTTACAGCGAGCAATAGGGCTACCGTAGGGATCAATGACTATAAATGAACTTTTCTTGTCAATGGATGGCTTTCGCTTCAGGTTTCTAAAGGTAAACATTCAATTATAATCTGTTTTAACCAAAAAGACAACAAAAATTCAACTTAAAATCAATTACGAGATTATGAAACCATTTAAAACGAGTAATAGGGCTTCCGAAGGAATCAATGACTATAAATGAACTTTTCTTGTCAATGGATGGCTTTCGCTTCAGGTTTCTAAAGATAAACATCCAATTATAATCTGTTTTAACCAAAAAGACAACAAAAATTCAACTTAACATCAATTACGAGATTATGAAACCATTTAAAGCGAGCAATAGGGCATCCGAAGGTATCAATGACTATAAATGAACTTTTGTTGTCAATGGATGGCTTTCGCTTCAGGTTTCTAAAGGTAAACATTCAATTATAATTTGTTTTAACCAAAAAGACAACAAAAATTCAACTTAAAATCAATTACGAGATTATGAAACCATTTAAAGCGAGCAATAGTGCTTCCGAAGGCATCAATGACTATAAATGAACTTTTCTTGTCAATGGATGGCTTTCGCTTCAGGTTTCTAAAGGTAAACATTCAATTATAATCTGTTTTAACCAAAAAGACAACAAAAATTCAACTTAAAATCAATTACGAGATTATGAAACTATTTAAAACGAGAAATAGGGTTTCCGAAGGAATCAATGACTATAAATGAACTGTTCTTGTCAATGGATGGCTTTCGCTTCAGGTTTCTAAAGGTAAACATTCAATTATAATCTGTCTGCAGCAAAAAGACAACAAAAATTCAGCTTAATATCAATTACAAGATTATGAAACCATTTAAAAAGAGTAATAGGGCTTTTGAAGGCATCAATGACTATAAATGAACTTTTCTTGTCAATGGATGGCTTTTGCTTCGGGTTTCTAAAAGTAAACAATCAATTATAATCTGTTTTAACCAAAAAGGTAATAAAAATCCAACTTAAAATTAATTACGAGATTATGAAACCATTTAAAGCGACTAATAGGGCATCCTAAGGCATCAATGACTATAAATGAACTTTTATTGTTAGTGGATAGCTTTCACTTCAGGTTTCTAAACATAAACATTCAATTATACTCTGTTTTAACCAAAAAGATAATAAAAATTCAACTTAAAATCAATTACGAGATTATGAAAGCATTTAAAGCGAGCAATACGGCTTTCAAAGGCATCAATGACTATAAATGAACTGTTCTTGTCAATGGATGGCTTTCGCTTCAAGTTTCTAAAGGTAAACATTCAATTATAATCTGTTTGAACCCAAAACACAACAAAAATTCAACTTAAAATCAATTACGAGATTATGAAACCGTTTAAAGCGAGTAATAAGGATTTCGAAGGCATCAATAACTATAAATGGACTTTTCTTGTCAATGGATGGCTTTCGCTTCATGTTTCTAGAGGTAAACATTCAATTATAATCAGTTTTAACCAAAAAAACAATAAAAATTCAACTTAAAATCAATTACGAGATTATGAAAGCATTTAAAGCGAGTAATAGGGCTTCCGAAGGCATCAATGACTATAAATGAACTTTTCTTGTCAATGGATGGCTTTCGCTTCAGGTTTCTAAAGGTAAACATTCAATTATAATCTATTTTAACCAAAAAGACAACAAAAATTCAACTTAAAATCAATAACGATATTATGAAATCATTTAAAGCGAGTAATAGGGCTTCCAAAGGCATCAATGACTATAAATGAACTTTTCTTGTCAATGGATGGCTTTCACTTCGGGTTTCTAAAATTAAACAATCAATTATAATCTGTTTTAACCAAAAAGGTAAAAAAAATCCAACTTAAAATCAATTACGAGATTATGAAACCATTTAAAGCGACTAATAGGGCTTCCTAAGGCATCAATGACTATAAATGAACTTTTATTGTCAATGGATAGCTTTCACTTAAGGTTTCTAAAGGTAAACATTGAATTATACTCTGTTTTAACTAAAAAGATAATAAAAATTCAACTTAAAATCAATTACAAGATTATGAAAGCATTTAAAGCGACTAATAGGGCTTTCAAAGGCATCAATGACTACAAATGAACTTTTCTTGTCAATGGATGGCTTTCGCTTCAGGTTTCTAAAGGTAAACATTCAATTATAATCTGTTTTAACCAAAAAGACAACAAAAATTCAACTTAACATCAATTACAAGATTATGAAACCATTTAAAGCGAGCAATAGGGCTACCGAAGGGATCAATGACTATAAATGAACTTTTCTTGTCAATGGATGGCTTTCGCTTCAGGTTTCTAAAGGTAAACATTCAATTATAATCTGTTTTAACCAAAAAGACAACAAAAATTCAACTTAAAATCAATTACGAGATTATGAAACCATTTAAAACGAGTAATAGAGCTTCCGAAGGAATCAATGACTATAAATGAACTTTTCTTGTCAATGGATGGCTTTCGCTTCAGGTTTCTAAAAGTAAACATTCAATTATAATCTGTCAGCACCAAAAAGACAACAAAAATTCAGCTTAATATCAATTACGAGATTATGAAAGCATTTAAAGCGAGTAATAGGGCTTCCGAAGGCATCAATGACTATAAATGAACGTTTCTTGTCTATGGATGGCTTTTGCTTCGAGTTTCTAAAAGTAAACAATCAATTATAATCTGTTTTAACCAAAAAGGTAATAAAAATCCAACTTAAAGTCGATTACGAGATTATGAAACCATTTAAAGCGACTAATAGGGCATCATAAGGCATCAATGACTATAAATGAACTTTTATTGTCAGTGGTTAGCTTTCACTTCAGGTTTCTAAACGTAAACATTATATTATACTCTGTTTTAACCAAAAAGATAATAAAAATTCAACTTAAAATCAATTACGAGATTATGAAAGCATTTAAAGCGAGCAATACGGCTTTCAAAGGCATCAATGACTATAAATGAACTTTTCTTGTCAATGGATGGCTTTCGCTTCAGGTTTCTAAAGGTAAACATTCAATTATAATCTGTTTTAACCCAAAAGACAACAAAAATTCAACTTAAAATCAATTACGAGATGATGAAACCATTTAAAACGAGTAACAGGGCTTCCGAAGGAATCAATGACTATAAATGAACTTTTCTTGTCAATGGATGGCTTTCGCTTCAAGTTTCTAAAAGTAAACATTCAATTATAATCTGTCTGCAGCAAAAAGACAACAAAAATTTAGCTTAATATCAATTACGAGATTATGAAACCATTTAAAGCGAGTAATAGAGCTTCCGAAGGCATCAATGACTATAAATGAACTTTTCTTGTCAATGGATGGCTTTGGCTTCGGGTTTCTAAAAGTAGACAATCAATTATAATCTGTTTTAACCAAAAAGGTAATAAAAATCAAACTTAAAATTAATTACGAGATTATGAAACCATTTAAAGCGACTAATAGGGCATCCTAAGGCATCAATGACTATAAATGAACTTTTATTGTCAGTGGATAGCTTTCACTTCAGGTTTCTAAATGTAAACATTCAATTATACTCTGTTTTAACCAAAAAGATAATAAAAATTCAACTTAAAATCAATTACGAGATTATGAAAGCATTTAAAGCGAGCAATACGGCTTTCAAAGGCATCAATGACTATAAATGAAATTTTCTTGTCAATGGATGGCTTTCGCTTCAGGATTCTAAAGGTAAACATTCATTTATAATCCGTTTTAATCAAAAAGACAACAAAAATTCAACTTAAAATCAATTACGAGATTATGAAACCATTTAAAACGAGTAATAGGGCTTCCGAAGGAATCAATGACTATAAATGAACTTTTCTTGTCAATGGATGGCTCTCGCTTCAGGTTTCTAAAAGTAAACATTCAATTATAATCTGTCAGCACCAAAAAGACAACAAAAATTCAGCTCAATATCAATTATGAGATTATGAAACCATTTAAAGCGAGTAATAGAGCTTCCGAAGGCATCAATGACTGTAAATGAACTTTTCTTGTCAATGGATGGCTTTCGCTTCGAGTTTCTAAAAGTAAACAATCAATTATAATCTGTTTTAACAAAAAAGGTAAAAAAAATCCAACTTAAAATCAATTACGAGATTATGAAACCATTTAAAGCGACTAATAGGGCATCCTAAGGCATCAATGACTATAAATGAACTTTTATTGTCAATGGATCGCTTTCACTTCAGGTTTCTAAAGGTAAACACTCAGATATACTCTGTTTTAACCGAAAAGATAATAAAAATTCAACTTAAAATCAATTACGAGATTATGAAACCATTTAAAGCGAGTAATAGGGCTTTCAAAGGCATCAATGACTATAAATGAACTTTTCTTGTCAATGGATGGCTTTCGCTTCAGGTTTCTAAAGGTAAACATTCAATTATAATCTGTTTTAACCAAAAAGACAACAAAAATTCAACTTAAAATCAATTACGAGATTATGAAACCGTTTAAAGCGAGCAATAGGGCTTCCGAAGGCATCAATGACTATAAATGAATCTTTCTTGTCAATGGATGGCTTTCGCTTCAAGTTTCTAAAGGTAAACATTCAATTATAATCTGTTTTAACCAAAAAGACAACAAAAATTCAACTTAAAATCAATTACGAGATTATGAAACCATTTAAAACGAGTAATCGGGCTTCCGAAGGAATCAATGACTATAAATGAACTTTTCTTCTCAATGGATGGCTTTCGCTTCAGGTTTCTCAAAGTAAACATTCACTTATAATCTGTCTGCACCAAAAAGACAACAAAAATTCAGCTTAATATCAATTACGAGATTATGAAACCATTTAAAGCGAGTAATAGGGCTTCCGAAGGCATCAATGACTATAAATGAACTTTTCTTGTCAATGGATGGCTTTCGCTTCGGGTTTCTAAAAGTAAACAATGAATTATAATCTGTTTTAACCAAAAAGGTAAAAAAAATCCAACTTAAAATCAATTACGAGATTATGAAACCATTTAAAGCGACTAATACGGGATCCTAAGGCATCAATGACTATAAATGAACTTTTATTGTGAATGGATAGCTTTCACTTCAGGTTTCTAAATGTAAACATTCAATTATACTCTGTTTTAACCAAAAAGATAATAAAAATTCAACTTAAAATCAAATACGAGATTATGAAAGCATTTAAAGCGAGTAATAGGGCTTCCTAAGGCATCAATGACTATAAATGAACTTTTCTTGTCAATGGATGGCTTTTGCTTCAGGTTTCTAAAGATAAACATTCAATTATAATCTGTTTTAACCAAAAAGACAACAAAAATTCAACTTAACATCAATTACGAGATTATGAAACCATTTAAAGCGAGCAATAGGGCATCCGAAGGTATCAATGACTATAAATGAACTTTTCTTGTCAATGGATGGCTTTCGCTTCAGGTTTCTAAAGGTAAACATTCAATTATAATCTGTTTTAACCAAAAAGACAACAAAAATTCAACTTAAAATCAATTACGAGATTATGAAACCATTTAAAGCGAGCAATAGTGCTTCCGAAGGCATCAATGACTATAAATGAACTTTTCTTGTCAATGGATGGCTTTCGCTTCAGGTTTCTAAAGGTAAACATTCAATTATAATCTGTTTTAACCAAAAAGACAACAAAAATTCAACTTAAAATCAATTACGAGATTATGAAACTATTTAAAACGAGTAATAGGGCTTCCGAAGGAATCAATGACTATAAATGAACTTTTCTTGTCAATGGATGGCTTTCGCTTCAGGTTTCTAAAAGTAAACATTCAATTGTAATCTGTCTGCAGCAAAAAGATAATAAAAATTCAGCTTAATATCAATTACGAGATTATGAAACCATTTAAAACGAGTAATAAGGCTTCTGAAGGCATCAATGACTATAAATGAACTTTTCTTGTCAATGGATGGCTTTTGCTTCGGGTTTCTAAAAGTAAACAATCAATTATAATCTGTTTTAACCAAAAAGGTAATAAAAATCTAACTTAAAATTAATTACGAGAATTATGAAACCATTTAAAGCGACTAATAGGGCATCCTAAGGCATCAATGACTATAAATGAACTTTTATTGTCAGTGGATAGCTTTCACTTCAGGTTTCTAAACATAAATATTCAATTACACCCTGTTTTAACCTAATAGATAATAAAAATTCAACTTAAAATCAATTACGAGATTATGAAAGCATTTAAAGCGAGCAATACGGCTTTCAAAGGCATCAATGACTATAAATGAACTTTTCTTGTCAATGGATGGCTTTCGCTACAGGTTTCTAAAGGTAAACATTCAATTATAATATGTTTTAACCAAAAAGATAACAAAAATTCAACTTAAAATCAATTACGAGATTATGAAACCGTTTAAAACGAGTAATAGGGCTTCCGAAGGAATCAATGACTATAAATGAACTTTTCTTGTCAATGGATGGCTTTCGCTTCAGGTTTCTAAAGGTAAACATTCAATTATAATCTGTTTTAACCAAAAAGACAACAAAAATTCAACTTAACATCAATTACGAGATTATGAAACCATTTAAAGCAAGCAATAGGGCATCCGAAGGTATCAATGACTAAAAATGAACTTTTCTTGTCAATGGATGGCTTTCGCTTCAGGTTTCTAAAGGTAAACATTCAATTATAATCTGTTTTAACCAAAAAGACAACAAAAATTCAACTTAAAATCAATTACGAGATTATGAAACCATTTAAAGCGAGCAATAGTGCTTCCGAAGGCATCAATGACTGTAAATGAACTTTTCTTGTCAATGGATGGCTTTCGCTTCAGGTTTCTAAAGGTAAACATTCAATTATAATCTGTTTTAACCAAAAAGACAACTAAAATTCAACTTAAAATCAATTACGAGATTATGAAACCATTTAAAGCGAGCAATAGTGCTTCCGAAGGCATCAATGACTATAAATGAACTTTTCTTGTCAATGGATGGCTTTCGCTTCAGGTTTCTAAAGGTAAACATTCAATTATAATCTGTTTTAACCAAAAAGACAACTAAAATTCAACTTAACATCAATTACGAGATTATGAAACCATTTAAAGCGAGCAATAGGGCATCCGAAGGTATCAATGACTAAAAATGAACTTTTCTTGTCAATGGATGGCTTTCGCTTCAGGTTTCTAAAGGTAAACATTCAATTATAATCTGTTTTAACTAAAAAGACAACAAAAATTCAACTTAAAATCAATTACGAGATTATGAAACCATTTAAAGCGAGCAATAGTGCTTCCGAAGGCATCAATGACTATAAATGAACTTTTCTTGTCAATGGATGGCTTTCGCTTCAGGTTTCTAAAGGTAAACATTCAATTATAATCTGTTTTAACCAAAAAGACAACTAAAATTCAACTTAAAATCAATTACGAGATTATGAAACTATTTAAAACGAGTAATAGGGCTTCCGAAGGAATCAATGACTATAAATGAACTTTTCTTGTCAATGGATGGCTTTCGCTTCAGGTTTCTAAAAGTAAACATTCAATTGTAATCTGTCTGCAGCAAAAAGACAACAAAAATTCAGCTTAATATCAATTACGAGATTATGAAACCATTTAAAACGAGTAATAGGGCTTCTGAAGGCATCAATGACTATAAATGAACTTTTCTTGTCAATGGATGGCTTTTGCTTCGGGTTTCTAAAAGTAAACAATCAATTATAATCTGTTTTAACCAAAAAGGTAATAAAAATCCAACTTAAAATTAATTACGAGATTATGAAACCATTTAAAGCGACTAATAGGGCATCCTAAGGCATCAATGACTATAAATGAACTTTTATTGTCAGTGGATAGCTTTCACTTCAGGTTTCTAAACATAAACACTCAATTATACTCTGTTTTAACCAAAAAGATAATAAAAATTCAACTTAAAATCAATTACGAGATTATGAAAGCATTTAAAGCGAGCAATACGGGTTTCAAAGGCATCAATGACTATAAATGAACTTTTCTTGTCAATGGATGGCTTTCGCTTCAGGTTTCTAAAGGTAAACATTCAATTATAATCTGTTTTAACCCAAAAGAAAACAAAAATTCAACTTAAAATCAATTACGAGACTATGAAACCATTTAAAACGAGTAATAGGGCTTCCGAAGGAATCAATGACTATAAATGAACTTTTCTTGTCAATGGATGGCTTTCGCTTCAGGTTTCTAAAAGTAAACATTCAATTATAATACGTCTGAAGCAAAAAGACAACAAAAATTCAGCTGAATATCAATTACGAGATTATGAAACCATTTAAAGCGAGTAATAGGGCTTCCGAAGGCATCAATGACTATAAATGAACTTTTCTTGTCAATGGATGGCTTTGGCTTCGGGTTTCTAAAAGTAGACAATCAATCATAATCTGTTTTAACCAAAAAGGTAATAAAAATCAAACTTAAAATTAATTACGAGATTATGAAACCATTTAAAGCGACTAATAGGGCATCCTAAGGCATCAATGACTATAAATGAACTTTTATTGTCAGTGGATAGCTTTCACTTCAGGTTTCTAAACGTAAACATTCAATTATACCCTGTTTTAACCAAAAAGATAATAAAAATTCAACTTAAAAGCATTTACGAGATTATGAAAGCATTTAAAGCGAGCAATACGGGTTTCAAAGGCATCAATGACTATAAATGAACTTTTCTTGTCAATGGATGGCTTTCGCTTCAGGTTTCTAAAGGTAAACATTCAATTATAATATGTTTTAACCAAAAAGACAACAAAAATTCAACTTAACATCAATTACAAGATTATGAAACCATTTAAAGCGAGCAATAGGGCTTCCGAAGGGATCAATGACTATAAATGAACTTTTCTTGTCAATGGATGGCTTTCGCTTCAGGATTCTAAAGGTAAACATTCATTTATAATCCGTTTTAACCAAAAAGAAAACAAAAATGAAACTTAAAATCAATTACGAGATTATGAAACCATTTAAAACGAGTAATAGGGCTTCCGAAGGAATCAATGACTATAAATGAACTTTTCTTGTCAATGGATGGCTTTCGCTTCAGGTTTCTAAAAGTAAACATTCAATTATAATCTGTCAGCACCAAAAAGACAACAAAAATTCAGCTTAATATCAATTACGAGATTATGAAACCATTTAAAGCGAGTAATAGAGCTTCCGAAGGCATCAATGACTATAAATGAACTTTTCTTGTCAATGGATGGCTTTCGCTTCGAGTTTCTAAAAGTAAACAATCAATTATAATCTGTTTTAACCAAAAAGGTCAAAAAAATCCAACTTAAAATCAATTACGAGATTATGAAACCATTTAAAGCGACTAATAGGGCATCCTAAGGCATCAATGACTATAAATGAAATTTTATTGTCAATGGATCGCTTTCACTTCAAGTTTCTAAAGGTAAACACTCAAATATACTCTGTTTTAACTAAAAAGATAAGAAAAATTCAACTTAAAATCAATTACGAGATTATGAAACCATTTAAAGCGAGTAATAGAGCTTCCGAAGGCATCAATGACTATAAATGAACTTTTCTTGTCAATGGATGGCTTTCGCTTCAAGTTTCTAAAAGTAAACAATCAATTATAATCTGTTTTAACCAAAAAGGTAAAAAAAATCCAACTTAAAATCAATTACGAGATTATGAAACCATTTAAAGCGACTAATAGGGCATCCTAAGGCATCAATGACTATAAATGAAATTTTATTATCAATGGATCGCTTTCACTTCAAGTTTCTAAAGGTCAACACTCAGATATACTCTGTTTTAACCAAAAAGATAAGAAAAATTCAACTTAAAATCAATTACGAGATTATGAAACCATTTAAAGCGAGTAATAGGGCTTTCAAAGGCATCAATGACTATAAATGAACTTTTCTTGTCAATGGATGGCTTTCGCTTCAGGTTTCTAAAGGTAAACATTCAATTATAATCTGTTTTAACCAAAAAGACAACAAAAATTCAACTTAAAATCAATTACGAGATTATGAAACCGTTTAAAGCGAGCAATAGGGCTTCCGAAGGCGTCAATGACTATAAATGAATCTTTCTTGTCAATGGATGGCTTTCGCTTCAGGTTTCTAAAGGTAAACATTCAATTATAATCTGTTTTAACCAAAAAGACAACAAAAATTCAACTTAAAATCAATTACGAGATTATGAAACCATTTAAAACGAGTAATAGGGCTTTCGAAGGAATCAATGACTATAAATGAAGTTTTCTTGTCAATGGATGGCTTTCGCTTTAGGTTTCTAAAAGTAAACATTCACTTATAATCTGTCTGCACCAAAAAGACAACAAAAATTCAGCTTAATATCAATTACGAGATTATGAAACCATTGAAAGCGAATAATAGGGCTTCCGAAGGCATCAATGACTATAAATGAACTTTTCTTGTCAATGGATGGCTTTCGCTTCGGGTTTCTAAAAGTAAACAATCAATTATAATCTGTTTTAAGCAAAAAGGTAAAAAAAATCCAACTTAAAATCATATACGAGATTATGAAACCATTTAAAGCGACTAATACGCGATCCTAAGGCATCAATGACTATAAATGAACTTTTATTGTCAATGGATAGCTTTCACTTCAGGTTTCTAAATGTAAACATTCAATTATACTCTGTTTTAACCAAAAAGATAGTAAAAATTCAACTTAAAATCAATTACGAGATTATGAAAGCATTTAAAGCGAGTAATAGGGCTTCCGAAGGCATCAATGACTATAAATGAACTTTTCTTGTCAATGGATGGCTTTCGCTTCAGGTTTCTAAAGATAAACATTCAATTATAATCTGTTTTAACCAAAAAGACAACAAAAATTCAACTTAACATCAATTACGAGAATATGAAACCATTTAAAGCGAGCAATAAGGCATCCGAAGGTATCAATGACTATAAATGAACTTTTCTTGTCAATGGATGGCTTTCGCTTCAGGTTTCTAAAGGTAAACATTCAATTATAATCTGTTTTAACCAAAAAGACAACAAAAATTCAACTTAAAATCCATTACGAGATTATGAAACCATTTAAAGCGAGCAATAGTGCTTCCGAAGGCATCAATGACTATAAATGAACTTTTCTTGTCAATGGATGGCTTTCGCTTCAGGTTTCTAAAGGTAAACATTCAATTATAATCTGTTTTAACCAAAAAGACAACTAAAATTCAACTTAAAATCAATTACGAGATTATGAAACTATTTAAAACGAGTAATAGGGCTTCCGAAGGAATCAATGACTATAAATGAACTTTTCTTGTCAATGGATGGCTTTCGCTTCAGGTTTCTAAAAGTAAACATTCAATTGTAATCTGTCTGCAGCAAAAAGACAACAAAAATTCAGCTTAATATCAATTACGAGATTATGAAACCATTTAAAACGAGTAATAGGGCTTCTGAAGGCATCAATGACTATAAATGAACTTTTCTTGTCAATGGATGGCTTTTGCTTCGGGTTTCTAAAAGTAAACAATCAATTATAATCTGTTTTAACCAAAAAGGTAATAAAAATCCAACTTAAAATTAATTACGAGATTATGAAACCATTTAAAGCGACTAATAGGGCATCCTAAGGCATCAATGACTATAAATGAACTTTTATTGTCAGTGGATAGCTTTCACTTCAGGTTTCTAAACATAAACACTCAATTATACTCTGTTTTAACCAAAAAGATAATAAAAAGTCAACTTAAAATCAATTACGAGATTATGAAAGCATTTAAAGCGAGCAATACGGGTTTCAAAGGCATCAATGACTATAAATGAACTTTTCTTGTCAATGGATGGCTTTCGCTTCAGGTTTCTAAAAGTAAACATTCAATTGTAATCTGTCTGCAGCAAAAAGACAACAAAAATTCAGCTTAATATCAATTACGAGATTATGAAACCATTTAAAACGAGTAATAGGGCTTCTGAAGGCATCAATGACTATAAATGAACTTTTCTTGTCAATGGATGGCTTTTGCTTCGGGTTTCTAAAAGTAAACAATCAATTATAATCTGTTTTAACCAAAAAGGTAATAAAAATCCAACTTAAAATTAATTACGAGATTATGAAACCATTTAAAGCGACTAATAGGGCATCCTAAGGCATCAATGACTATAAATGAACTTTTATTGTCAGTGGATAGCTTTCACTTCAGGTTTCTAAATGTAAACATTCAATTATACTCTGTTTTAACCAAAAAAATAATAAAAATTCAACTTAAAATCAATTACGAGATTATGAAAGCATTTAAAGCGAGCAATACGGCTTTCAAAGGCATCAATGACTATAAATGAACTTTTCTTGTCAATGGATGGCTTTCGCTTTAGGTTTCTAAAGGTAAACATTCAATTATAATATGTTTTAACCAAAAAGACAACAAAAATTCAACTTAACATCAATTACAAGATTATGAAACCATTTAAAGTGAGCAATAGGGCTTCCGAAGGGATCAATGACTATAAATGAACTTTTCTTGTCAATGGATGGCTTTCGCTTCAGGATTCTAAAGGTAAACATTCATTTATAATCCGTTTTAACCAAAAAGAAAACAAAAATGAAACTTAAAATCAATTACGAGATTATGAAACCATTTAAAACGAGTAATAGGGCTTCCGAAGGAATCAATGACTATAAATGAACTTTTCTTGTCAATGGATGGCTTTCGCTTCAGGTTTCTAAAAGTAAACATTCAATTATAATCTGTCTGCAGCAAAAAGACAACAAAAATTCAGCTTAATATCAACTACGAGATTATGAAACCATTTAAAGCGAGTAATAGAGCTTCCGAAGGCATCAATGACTATAAATGAACTTTTCTTGTCAATGGATGGCTTTTCCTTCGGGTTTCTAAAAGTAAACAATCAATTATAATCTGTTTTAACCAAAAAGGTAAAAAAAATCCAACTTAAAATCAATTACGAGATTATGAAACCATTTAAAGCGACTAATAGGGCATCCTAAGGCATCAATGACTATAAATGAAATTTTATTATCAATGGATCGCTTTCACTTCAAGTTTCTAAAGGTCAACACTCAGATATACTCTGTTTTAACCAAAAAGATATGAAAAATTCAACTTAAAATCAATTACGAGATTATGAAACCATTTAAAGCGAGTAATAGGGCTTTCAAAGGCATCAATGACTATAAATGAACTTTTCTTGTCAATGGATGGCTTTCCCTTCAGGTTTCTAAAGGTAAACATTCAATTATAATCTGTTTTAACCAAAAAGACAACAAAAATTCAACTTAAAATCAATTACGAGATTATGAAACCGTTTAAAGCGAGCAATAGGGCTTCCGAAGGCGTCAATGCCTATAAATGAATCTTTCTTGTCAGTGGATGGCTTTCGCTTCAGGTTTCTAAAGGTAAACATTCAATTATAATCTGTTTTAACCAAAAAGACAACAAAAATTCAACTTAAAATCAATTACGAGATTATGAAACCATTTAAAACGAGTAATAGGGCTTTCGAAGGAATCAATGACTATAAATGAACTTTTCTTGTCAATGGATGGCTTTCGCTTTAGGTTTCTAAAAGTAAACATTCACTTATAATCTGTCTGCACCAAAAAGACAACAAAAATTCAGCTTAATATCAATTACGAGATTATGAAACCATTGAAAGCGAGTAATAGGGCTTCCGAAGGCATCAATGACTATAAATGAACTTTTCTTGTCAATGGATGGCTTTCGCTTCGGGTTTCTAAAAGTAAACAATCAATTATAATCTGTTTTAAGCAAAAAGGTAAAAAAAATCCAACTTAAAATCATATACGAGATTATGAAACCATTTAAAGCGACTAATACGCGATCCTAAGGCATCAATGACTATAAATGAACTTTTATTGTCAATGGATAGCTTTCACTTCAGGTTTCTAAATGTAAACATTCAATTATACTCTGTTTTAACCAAAAAGATAGTAAAAATTCAACTTAAAATCAATTACGAGATTATGAAAGCATTTAAAGCGAGTAATAGGGCTTCCGAAGGCATCAATGACTATAAATGAACTTTTCTTGTCAATGGATGGCTTTCGCTTCAGGTTTCTAAAGATAAACATTCAATTATAATCTGTTTTAACCAAAAAGACAACAAAAATTCAACTTAACATCAATTACGAGATTATGAAACCATTTAAAGCGAGCAATAGGGCATCCGAAGGTATCAATGACTATAAATGAACTTTTCTTGTCAGTGGATGGCTTTCGCTTCAGGTTTCTAAAGGTAAACATTCAATTATAATCTGTTTTAACCAAAAAGACAACAAAAATTCAAATTAAAATCAATTACGAGATTATGAAACCATTTAAAGCGAGCAATAGTGCTTCCGAAGGCATCAATGACTATAAATGAACTTTTCTTGTCAATGGATGGCTTTCGCTTCAGGTTTCTAAAGGTAAACATTCAATTATAATCTGTTTTAACCAAAAAGACAACAAAAATTCAACTTAAAATCAATTACGAGATTATGAAACTATTTAAAACGAGTAATATGGCTTCCGAAGGAATCAATGACTATAAATGAACTTTTCTTGTCAATGGATGGCTTTCGCTTCAGGTTTCTAAAAGTAAACATTCAATTGTAATCTATCTGCAGCAAAAAGACAACAAAAATTCAGCTTAATATCAATTACGAGATTATGAAACCATTTAAAACGAGTAATAGGGCTTCTGAAGGCATCAATGACTATAAACGAACTTTTCTTGTCAATGGACGGCTTTTACTTCGGGTTTCTAAAAGTAAACAATCAATTATAATCTGTTTTAACCAAAAAGGTAATAAAAATCCAACTTAAAATTAATTACGAGATTATGAAACCATTTAAAGCGACTAATAGGGCATCCTAAGGCATCAATGACTATAAAAGAACTTTTATTGTCAGTGGATAGCTTTCACTTCAGGTTTCTAAACGTAAACATTCAATTATACCCTGTTTTAACCAAAAAGATAATAAAAATTCAACTTAAAAGCATTTACGAGATTATGAAAGCATTTAAAGCGAGCAATACGGGTTTCAAAGGCATCAATGACTATAAATGAACTTTTCTTGTCAATGGATGGCTTTCGCTTCAGGTTTCTAAAGGTAAACATTCAATTATAATCTGTTTTAACCCAAAAGACAACAAAAATTCAACTTAAAATCAATTACGAGATTATGAAACCATTTAAAACGAGTAATAGGGCTTCCGAAGGAATCAATGACTATAAATGAACTTTTCTTGTCAATGGATGGCTTTCGCTTCAGGTTTCTAAAAGTAAACATTCAATTATAATGTGTCTGCGGCAAAAAGACAACAAAAATTCAGCTTAATATCAATTACGAGATTATGAAACCATTTAAAGCGAGTAATAGAGCTTCCGAAGGCATCAATGACTATAAATGAACTTTTCTTGTCAATGGATGGCTTTGGCTTCGGGTTTCTAAAAGTAGACAATCAATTATAATCTGTTTTAACCAAAAAGGTAATAAAAATCAAACTTAAAATTAATTACGAGATTATGAAACCATTTAAAGCGACTAATAGGGCATCCTAAGGCATCAATGACTATAAATGAACTTTTATTGTTAGTGGATAGCTTTCACTTCAGGTTTCTAAATGTAAACATTCAATTATACGCTGTTTTAACCAAAAAAATAATAAAAATTCAACTTAATATCAATTACGAGATTATGAAAGCATTTAAAGCGAGCAATACGGCTTTCAAAGGCATCAATGACTATAAATGAACTTTTCTTGTCAATGGATGGCTTTCGCTTTAGGTTTCTAAAGGTAAACATTCAATTATAATCTGTTTTAACCAAAAAGACAACAAAAATTCAACTTAACATCAATTACAAGATTATGAAACCATTTAAAGCGAGCAATAGGGCTTCCGAAGGGATCAATGACTATAAATGAACTTTTCTTGTCAATGGATGGCTTTCGCTTCAGGATTCTAAAGGTAAACATTCATTTATAATCCGTTTTAACCAAAAAGAAAACAAAAATGAAACTTAAAATCAATTACGAGATTATGAAACCATTTAAAACGAGTAATAGGGCTTCCGAAGGAATCAATGACTATAAATGAACTTTTCTTGTCAATGGATGGCTTTCGCTTCAGGTTTCTAAAGGTAAACATTCAATTATAATCCGTTTTAACCCAAAAGACAACAAAAATTCAACTTAAAATCAATTACGAGATTATGAAACCATTTAAAACGAGTAATAGGGCTTCCGAAGGAATCAATGACTATAAATGAACTTTTCTTGTCAATGGATGGCTTTCGCTTCAGGTTTCTAAAAGTAAACATTCAATTATAATGTGTCTGCAGGAAAAAGACAACAAAAATTCAGCTTAATATCAATTACGAGATTATGAAACCATTTAAAGCGAGTAATAGAGCTTCCGAAGGCATCAATGACTATAAATGAACTTTTCTTGTCAATGGATGGCTTTGGCTTCGGGTTTCTAAAAGTAGACAATCAATTATAATCTGTTTTAACCAAAAAGTTAATAAAAATCAAACTTAAAATTAATTACGAGATTATGAAACCATTTAAAGCGACTAATAGGGCATCCTAAGGCATCAATGACTATAAATGAACTTTTATTGTCAGTGGATAGCTTTCACTTCAGGTTTCTAAATGTAAACATTCAATTATACTCTGTTTTAACCAAAAAAATAATAAAAATTCAACTTAAAATCAATTACGAGATTATGAAAGCATTTAAAGCGAGCAATACGGCTTTCAAAGGCATCAATGACTATAAATGAACTTTTCTTGTCAATGGATGGCTTTCGCTTTAGGTTTCTAAAGGTAAACATTCAATTATAATATGTTTTAACCAAAAAGACAACAAAAATTCAACTTAACATCAATTACAAGATTATGAAACCATTTAAAGCGAGCAATAGGGCTTCCGAAGGGATCAATGACTATAAATGAACTTTTCTTGTCAATGGATGGCTTTCGCTTCAGGATTCTAAAGGTAAACATTCATTTATAATCCGTTTTAACCAAAAAGAAAACAAAAATGAAACTTAAAATCAATTACGAGATTATGAAACCATTTAAAACGAGTAATAGGGCTTCCGAAGGAATCAATGACTATAAATGAACTTTTCTTGTCAATGGATGGCTTTCGCTTCAGGTTTCTAAAAGTAAACATTCAATTATAATCTGTCAGCACCAAAAAGACAACAAAAATTCAGCTTAATATCAATTACGAGATTATGAAACCATTTAAAGCGAGTAATAGAGCTTCCGAAGGCATCAATGACTATAAATGAACTTTTCTTGTCAATGGATGGCTTTCGCTTCGAGTTTCTAAAAGTAAACAATCAATTATAATCTGTTTTAACCAAAAAGGTAAAAAAAATCCAACTTAAAATCAATTACGAGATTATGAAACCATTTAAAGCGACTAATAGGGCATCCTAAGGCATCAATGACTATAAATGAAATTTTATTATCAATGGATCGCTTTCACTTCAAGTTTCTAAAGGTCAACACTCAGATATACTCTGTTTTAACCAAAAAGATAAGAAAAATTCAACTTAAAATCAATTACGAGATTATGAAACCATTTAAAGCGAGTAATAGGGCTTTCAAAGGCATCAATGACTATAAATGAACTTTTCTTGTCAATGGATGGCTTTCGCTTCAGGTTTCTAAAGGTAAACATTCAATTATAATATGTTTTAACCAAAAAGACAACAAAAATTCAACTTAAAATCAATTACGAGATTATGAAACCGTTTAAAGCGAGCAATAGGGCTTCCGAAGGCGTCAATGACTATAAATGAATCTTTCTTGTCAATGGATGGCTTTCGCTTCAGGTTTCTAAAGGTAAACATTCAATTATAATCTGTTTTAACCAAAAAGACAACAAAAATTCAACTTAAAATCAATTACGAGATTATGAAACCATTTAAAACGAGTAATAGGGCTTTCGAAACAATCAATGACTATAAATGAACTTTTCTTGTCAATGGATGGCTTTCGCTTTAGGTTTCTAAAAGTAAACATTCACTTATAATCTGTCTGCACCAAAAAGACAACAAAAATTCAGCTTAATATCAATTACGAGATTATGAAACCATTGAAAGCGAGTAATAGGGCTTCCGAAGGCATCAATGACTATAAATGAACTTTTCTTGTCAATGGATGGCTTTCGCTTCGGGTTTCTAAAAGTAAACAATCAATTATAATCTGTTTTAAGCAAAAAGGTAAAAAAAATCCAACTTAAAATCATATACGAGATTATGAAACCATTTAAAGCGACTAATACGCGATCCTAAGGCATCAATGACTATAAATGAACTTTTATTGTCAATGGATAGCTTTCACTTCAGGTTTCTAAATGTAAACATTCAATTATACTCTGTTTTAACCAAAAAGATAGTAAAAATTCAACTTAAAATCAATTACGAGATTATGAAAGCATTTAAAGCGAGTAATAGGGCTTCCGAAGGCATCAATGACTATAAAGGAACTTTTCTTGTCAATGGATGGCTTTCGCTTCAGGTTTCTAAAGATAAACATTCAATTATAATCTGTTTTAACCAAAAAGACAACAAAAATTCAACTTAACATCAATTACGAGATTATGAAACCATTTAAAGCGAGCAATAGGGCATCCGAAGGTATCAATGACTATAAATGAACTTTTCTTGTCAATGGATGGCTTTCGCTTCAGGTTTCTAAAGGTAAACATTCAATTATAATCTGTTTTAACCAAAAAGACAACAAAAATTCAAATTAAAATCAATTACGAGATTATGAAACCATTTAAAGCGAGCAATAGTGCTTCCGAAGGCATCAATGACTATAAATGAACTTTTCTTGTCAATGGATGGCTTTCGCTTCAGGTTTCTAAAGGTAAACATTCAATTATAATCTGTTTTAACCAAAAAGACAACAAAAATTCAACTTAAAATCAATTACGAGATTATGAAACTATTTAAAACGAGTAATATGGCTTCCGAAGGAATCAATGACTATAAATGAACTTTTCTTGTCAATGGATGGCTTTCGCTTCAGGTTTCTAAAAGTAAACATTCAATTGTAATCTATCTGCAGCAAAAAGACAACAAAAATTCAGCTTAATATCAATTACGAGATTATGAAACCATTTAAAACGAGTAATAGGGCTTCTGAAGGCATCAATGACTATAAATGAACTTTTCTTGCCAATGGACGGCTTTTACTTCGGGTTTCTAAAAGTAAACAATCAATTATAATCTGTTTTAACCAAAAAGGTAATAAAAATCCAACTTAAAATTAATTACGAGATTATGAAACCATTTAAAGCGACTAATAGGGCATCCTAAGGCATCAATGACTATAAATGAACTTTTATTGTCAGTGGATAGCTTTCACTTCAGGTTTCTAAACGTAAACATTCAATTATACCCTGTTTTAACTAAAAAGATAATAAAAATTCAACTTAAAAGCATTTACGAGATTATGAAAGCATTTAAAGCGAGCAATACGGGTTTCAAAGGCATCAATGACTATAAATGAACTTTTCTTGTCAATGGATGGCTTTCGCTTCAGGTTTCTAAAGGTAAACATTCAATTATAATCTGTTTTAACCCAAAAGACAACAAAAATTCAACTTAAAATCAATTACGAGATTATGAAACCATTTAAAACGAGTAATAGGGCTTCCGAAGGAATCAATGACTATAAATGAACTTTTCTTGTCAATGGATGGCTTTCGCTTCAGGTTTCTAAAAGTAAACATTCAATTATAATGTGTCTGCGGCAAAAAGACAACAAAAATTCAGCTTAATATCAATTACGAGATTATGAAACCATTTAAAGCGAGTAATAGAGCTTCCGAAGGCATCAATGACTATAAATGAACTTTTCTTGTCAATGGATGGCTTTGGCTTCGGGTTTCTAAAAGTAGACAATCAATTATAATCTGTTTTAACCAAAAAGGTAATAAAAATCAAACTTAAAATTAATTACGAGATTATGAAACCATTTAAAGCGACTAATAGGGCATCCTAAGGCATCAATGACTATAAATGAACTTTTATTGTTAGTGGATAGCTTTCACTTCAGGTTTCTAAATGTAAACATTCAATTATACGCTGTTTTAACCAAAAAAATAATAAAAATTCAACTTAATATCAATTACGAGATTATGAAAGCATTTAAAGCGAGCAATACGGCTTTCAAAGGCATCAATGACTATAAATGAACTTTTCTTGTCAATGGATGGCTTTCGCTTTAGGTTTCTAAAGGTAAACATTCAATTATAATCTGTTTTAACCAAAAAGACAACAAAAATTCAACTTAACATCAATTACAAGATTATGAAACCATTTAAAGCGAGCAATAGGGCTTCCGAAGGGATCAATGACTATAAATGAACTTTTCTTGTCAATGGATGGCTTTCGCTTCAGGATTCTAAAGGTAAACATTCATTTATAATCCGTTTTAACCAAAAAGAAAACAAAAATGAAACTTAAAATCAATTACGAGATTATGAAACCATTTAAAACGAGTAATAGGGCTTCCGAAGGAATCAACGACTATAAATGAACTTTTCTTGTCAATGGATGGCTTTCGCTTCAGGTTTCTAAAGGTAAACATTCAATTATAATCTGTTTTAACCCAAAAGACAACAAAAATTCAACTTAAAATCAATTACGAGATTATGAAACCATTTAAAATGAGTAATAGGGCTTCCGAAGGAATCAATGACTATAAATGAACTTTTCTTGTTAATGGATGGCTTTCGCTTCAGGTTTCTAAAAGTAAACATTCAATTATAATGTGTCTGCAGCAAAAAGACAACAAAAATTCAGCTTAATATCAATTACGAGATTATGAAACCATTTAAAGCGAGTAATAGAGCTTCCGAAGGCATCAATGACTATAAATGAACTTTTCTTGTCAATGGATGGCTTTGGCTTCGGGTTTCTAAAAGTAGACAATCAATTATAATCTGTTTTAACCAAAAAGGTAATAAAAATCAAACTTAAAATTAATTACGAGATTATGAAACCATTTAAAGCGACTAATAGGGCATCCTAAGGCATCAATGACTATAAATGAACTTTTATTGTCAGTGGATAGCTTTCACTTCAGGTTTCTAAATGTAAACATTCAATTATACTCTGTTTTAACCAAAAAAATAATAAAAATTCAAATTAAAATCAATTACGAGATTATGAAACCATTTAAAGCGAGCAATAGTGCTTCCGAAGGCATCAATGACTATAAATGAACTTTTCTTGTCAATGGATGGCTTTCGCTTCAGGTTTCTAAAGGTAAACATTCAATTATAATCTGTTTTAACCAAAAAGACAACAAAAATTCAACTTAAAATCAATTATGAGATTATGAAACTATTTAAAACGAGTAATATGGCTTCCGAAGGAATCAATGACTATAAATGAACTTTTCTTGTCAATGGATGGCTTTCGCTTCAGGTTTCTAAAAGTAAACATTCAATTGTAATCTATCTGCAGCAAAAAGACAACAAAAATTCAGCTTAATATCAATTACGAGATTATGAAACCATGTAAAACGAGTAATAGGGCTTCTGAAGGCATCAATGACTATAAATGAACTTTTCTTGTCAATGGACGGCTTTTACTTCGGGTTTCTAAAAGTAAACAATCAATTATAATCTGTTTTAACCAAAAAGGTAATAAAAATCCAACTTAAAATTAATTACGAGATTATGAAACCATTTAAAGCGACTAATAGGGCATCCTAAGGCATCAATGACTATAAATGAACTTTTATTGTCAGTGGATAGCTTTCACTTCAGGTTTCTAAACGTAAACATTCAATTATACCCTGTTTTAACCAAAAAGATAATAAAAATTCAACTTAAAAGCATTTACGAGATTATGAAAGCATTTAAAGCGAGCAATACGGGTTTCAAAGGCATCAATGACTATAAATGAACTTTTCTTGTCAATGGATGGCTTTCGCTTCAGGTTTCTAAAGGTAAACATTCAATTATAATCTGTTTTAACCCAAAAGACAACAAAAATTCAACTTAAAATCAATTACGAGATTATGAAACCATTTAAAACGAGTAATAGGGCTTCCGAAGGAATCAATGACTATAAATGAACTTTTCTTGTCAATGGATGGCTTTCGCTTCAGGTTTCTAAAAGTAAACATTCAATTATAATGTGTCTGCAGCAAAAAGACAACAAAAATTCAGCTTAATATCAATTACGAGATTATGAAACCATTTAAAGCGAGTAATAGAGCTTCCGAAGGCATCAATGACTATAAATGAACTTTTCTTGTCAATGGATGGCTTTGGCTTCGGGTTTCTAAAAGTAGACAATCAATTATAATCTGTTTTAACCAAAAAGGTAATAAAAATCAAACTTAAAATTAATTACGAGATTATGAAACCATTTAAAGCGACTAATAGGGCATCCTAAGGCATCAATGACTATAAATGAACTTTTATTGTTAGTGGATAGCTTTCACTTCAGGTTTCTAAATGTAAACATTCAATTATACGCTGTTTTAACCAAAAAAATAATAAAAATTCAACTTAATATCAATTACGAGATTATGAAAGCATTTAAAGCGAGCAATACGGCTTTCAAAGGCATCAATGACTATAAATGAACTTTTCTTGTCAATGGATGGCTTTCGCTTTAGGTTTCTAAAGGTAAACATTCAATTATAATCTGTTTTAACCAAAAAGACAACAAAAATTCAACTTAACATCAATTACAAGATTATGAAACCATTTAAAGCGAGCAATAGGGCTTCCGAAGGGATCAATGACTATAAATGAACTTTTCTTGTCAATGGATGGCTTTCGCTTCAGGATTCTAAAGGTAAACATTCATTTATAATCCGTTTTAACCAAAAAGAAAACAAAAATGAAACTTAAAATCAATTACGAGATTATGAAACCATTTAAAACGAGTAATAGGGCTTCCGAAGGAATCAATGACTATAAATGAACTTTTCTTGTCAATGGATGGCTTTCGCTTCAGGTTTCTAAAGGTAAACATTCAATTATAATCTGTTTTAACCCAAAAGACAACAAAAATTCAACTTAAAATCAATTACGAGATTATGAAACCATTTAAAACGAGTAATAGGGCTTCCGAAGGAATCAATGACTATAAATGAACTTTTCTTGTCAATGGATGGCTTTCGCTTCAGGTTTCTAAAAGTAAACATTCAATTATAATGTGTCTGCAGGAAAAAGACAACAAAAATTCAGCTTAATATCAATTACGAGATTATGAAACCATTTAAAGCGAGTAATAGAGCTTCCGAAGGCATCAATGACTATAAATGAACTTTTCTTGTCAATGGATGGCTTTGGCTTCGGGTTTCTAAAAGTAGACAATCAATTATAATCTGTTTTAACCAAAAAGTTAATAAAAATCAAACTTAAAATTAATTACGAGATTATGAAACCATTTAAAGCGACTAATAGGGCATCCTAAGGCATCAATGACTATAAATGAACTTTTATTGTCAGTGGATAGCTTTCACTTCAGGTTTCTAAATGTAAACATTCAATTATACTCTGTTTTAACCAAAAAAATAATAAAAATTCAACTTAAAATCAATTACGAGATTATGAAAGCATTTAAAGCGAGCAATACGGCTTTCAAAGGCATCAATGACTATAAATGAACTTTTCTTGTCAATGGATGGCTTTCGCTTTAGGTTTCTAAAGGTAAACATTCAATTATAATATGTTTTAACCAAAAAGACAACAAAAATTCAACTTAACATCAATTACAAGATTATGAAACCATTTAAAGCGAGCAATAGGGCTTCCGAAGGGATCAATGACTATAAATGAACTTTTCTTGTCAATGGATGGCTTTCGCTTCAGGATTCTAAAGGTAAACATTCATTTATAATCCGTTTTAACCAAAAAGAAAACAAAAATGAAACTTAAAATCAATTACGAGATTATGAAACCATTTAAAACGAGTAATAGGGCTTCCGAAGGAATCAATGACTATAAATGAACTTTTCTTGTCAATGGATGCCTTTCGCTTCAGGTTTCTAAAAGTAAACATTCAATTATAATCTGTCAGCACCAAAAAGACAACAAAAATTCAGCTTAATATCAATTACGAGATTATGAAACCATTTAAAGCGAGTAATAGAGCTTCCGAAGGCATCAATGACTATAAATGAACTTTTCTTGTCAATGGATGGCTTTCGCTTCGAGTTTCTAAAAGTAAACAATCAATTATAATCTGTTTTAACCAAAAAGGTAAAAAAAATCCAACTTAAAATCAATTACGAGATTATGAAACCATTTAAAGCGACTAATAGGGCATCCTAAGGCATCAATGACTATAAATGAAATTTTATTATCAATGGATCGCTTTCACTTCAAGTTTCTAAAGGTCAACACTCAGATATACTCTGTTTTAACCAAAAAGATAAGAAAAATTCAACTTAAAATCAATTACGAGATTATGAAACCATTTAAAGCGAGTAATAGGGCTTTCAAAGGCATCAATGACTATAAATGAACTTTTCTTGTCAATGGATGGCTTTCGCTTCAGGTTTCTAAAGGTAAACATTCAATTATAATATGTTTTAACCAAAAAGACAACAAAAATTCAACTTAAAATCAATTACGAGATTATGAAACCGTTTAAAGCGAGCAATAGGGCTTCCGAAGGCGTCAATGACTATAAATGAATCTTTCTTGTCAATGGATGGCTTTCGCTTCAGGTTTCTAAAGGTAAACATTCAATTATAATCTGTTTTAACCAAAAAGACAACAAAAATTCAACTTAAAATCAATTACGAGATTATGAAACCATTTAAAACGAGTAATAGGGCTTTCGAAACAATCAATGACTATAAATGAACTTTTCTTGTCAATGGATGGCTTTCGCTTTAGGTTTCTAAAAGTAAACATTCACTTATAATCTGTCTGCACCAAAAAGACAACAAAAATTCAGCTTAATATCAATTACGAGATTATGAAACCATTGAAAGCGAGTAATAGGGCTTCCGAAGGCATCAATGACTATAAATGAACTTTTCTTGTCAATGGATGGCTTTCGCTTCGGGTTTCTAAAAGTAAACAATCAATTATAATCTGTTTTAAGCAAAAAGGTAAAAAAAATCCAACTTAAAATCATATACGAGATTATGAAACCATTTAAAGCGACTAATACGCGATCCTAAGGCATCAATGACTATAAATGAACTTTTATTGTCAATGGATAGCTTTCACTTCAGGTTTCTAAATGTAAACATTCAATTATACTCTGTTTTAACCAAAAAGATAGTAAAAATTCAACTTAAAATCAATTACGAGATTATGAAAGCATTTAAAGCGAGTAATAGGGCTTCCGAAGGCATCAATGACTATAAAGGAACTTTTCTTGTCAATGGATGGCTTTCGCTTCAGGTTTCTAAAGATAAACATTCAATTATAATCTGTTTTAACCAAAAAGACAACAAAAATTCAACTTAACATCAATTACGAGATTATGAAACCATTTAAAGCGAGCAATAGGGCATCCGAAGGTATCAATGACTATAAATGAACTTTTCTTGTCAATGGATGGCTTTCGCTTCAGGTTTCTAAAGGTAAACATTCAATTATAATCTGTTTTAACCAAAAAGACAACAAAAATTCAAATTAAAATCAATTACGAGATTATGAAACCATTTAAAGCGAGCAATAGTGCTTCCGAAGGCATCAATGACTATAAATGAACTTTTCTTGTCAATGGATGGCTTTCGCTTCAGGTTTCTAAAGGTAAACATTCAATTATAATCTGTTTTAACCAAAAAGACAACAAAAATTCAACTTAAAATCAATTACGAGATTATGAAACTATTTAAAACGAGTAATATGGCTTCCGAAGGAATCAATGACTATAAATGAACTTTTCTTGTCAATGGATGGCTTTCGCTTCAGGTTTCTAAAAGTAAACATTCAATTGTAATCTATCTGCAGCAAAAAGACAACAAAAATTCAGCTTAATATCAATTACGAGATTATGAAACCATGTAAAACGAGTAATAGGGCTTCTGAAGGCATCAATGACTATAAATGAACTTTTCTTGTCAATGGACGGCTTTTACTTCGGGTTTCTAAAAGTAAACAATCAATTATAATCTGTTTTAACCAAAAAGGTAATAAAAATCCAACTTAAAATTAATTACGAGATTATGAAACCATTTAAAGCGACTAATAGGGCATCCTAAGGCATCAATGACTATAAATGAACTTTTATTGTCAGTGGATAGCTTTCACTTCAGGTTTCTAAACGTAAACATTCAATTATACCCTGTTTTAACCAAAAAGATAATAAAAATTCAACTTAAAAGCATTTACGAGATTATGAAAGCATTTAAAGCGAGCAATACGGGTTTCAAAGGCATCAATGACTATAAATGAACTTTTCTTGTCAATGGATGGCTTTCGCTTCAGGTTTCTAAAGGTAAACATTCAATTATAATCTGTTTTAACCCAAAAGACAACAAAAATTCAACTTAAAATCAATTACGAGATTATGAAACCATTTAAAACGAGTAATAGGGCTTCCGAAGGAATCAATGACTATAAATGAACTTTTCTTGTCAATGGATGGCTTTCGCTTCAGGTTTCTAAAAGTAAACATTCAATTATAATGTGTCTGCAGCAAAAAGACAACAAAAATTCAGCTTAATATCAATTACGAGATTATGAAACCATTTAAAGCGAGTAATAGAGCTTCCGAAGGCATCAATGACTATAAATGAACTTTTCTTGTCAATGGATGGCTTTGGCTTCGGGTTTCTAAAAGTAGACAATCAATTATAATCTGTTTTAACCAAAAAGGTAATAAAAATCAAACTTAAAATTAATTACGAGATTATGAAACCATTTAAAGCGACTAATAGGGCATCCTAAGGCATCAATGACTATAAATGAACTTTTATTGTTAGTGGATAGCTTTCACTTCAGGTTTCTAAATGTAAACATTCAATTATACGCTGTTTTAACCAAAAAAATAATAAAAATTCAACTTAATATCAATTACGAGATTATGAAAGCATTTAAAGCGAGCAATACGGCTTTCAAAGGCATCAATGACTATAAATGAACTTTTCTTGTCAATGGATGGCTTTCGCTTTAGGTTTCTAAAGGTAAACATTCAATTATAATCTGTTTTAACCAAAAAGACAACAAAAATTCAACTTAACATCAATTACAAGATTATGAAACCATTTAAAGCGAGCAATAGGGCTTCCGAAGGGATCAATGACTATAAATGAACTTTTCTTGTCAATGGATGGCTTTCGCTTCAGGATTCTAAAGGTAAACATTCATTTATAATCCGTTTTAACCAAAAAGAAAACAAAAATGAAACTTAAAATCAATTACGAGATTATGAAACCATTTAAAACGAGTAATAGGGCTTCCGAAGGAATCAATGACTATAAATGAACTTTTCTTGTCAATGGATGGCTTTCGCTTCAGGTTTCTAAAGGTAAACATTCAATTATAATCTGTTTTAACCCAAAAGACAACAAAAATTCAACTTAAAATCAATTACGAGATTATGAAACCATTTAAAACGAGTAATAGGGCTTCCGAAGGAATCAATGACTATAAATGAACTTTTCTTGTCAATGGATGGCTTTCGCTTCAGGTTTCTAAAAGTAAACATTCAATTATAATGTGTCTGCAGCAAAAAGACAACAAAAATTCAGCTTAATATCAATTACGAGATTATGAAACCATTTAAAGCGAGTAATAGAGCTTCCGAAGGCATCAATGACTATAAATGAACTTTTCTTGTCAATGGATGGCTTTGGCTTCGGGTTTCTAAAAGTAGACAATCAATTATAATCTGTTTTAACCAAAAAGTTAATAAAAATCAAACTTAAAATTAATTACGAGATTATGAAACCATTTAAAGCGACTAATAGGGCATCCTAAGGCATCAATGACTATAAATGAACTTTTATTGTCAGTGGATAGCTTTCACTTCAGGTTTCTAAATGTAAACATTCAATTATACTCTGTTTTAACCAAAAAAATAATAAAAATTCAACTTAAAATCAATTACGAGATTATGAAAGCATTTAAAGCGAGCAATACGGCTTTCAAAGGCATCAATGACTATAAATGAACTTTTCTTGTCAATGGATGGCTTTCGCTTTAGGTTTCTAAAGGTAAACATTCAATTATAATATGTTTTAACCAAAAAGACAACAAAAATTCAACTTAACATCAATTACAAGATTATGAAACCATTTAAAGCGAGCAATAGGGCTTCCGAAGGGATCAATGACTATAAATGAACTTTTCTTGTCAATGGATGGCTTTCGCTTCAGGATTCTAAAGGTAAACATTCATTTATAATCCGTTTTAACCAAAAAGAAAACAAAAATGAAACTTAAAATCAATTACGAGATTATGAAACCATTTAAAACGAGTAATAGGGCTTCCGAAGGAATCAATGACTATAAATGAACTTTTCTTGTCAATGGATGCCTTTCGCTTCAGGTTTCTAAAAGTAAACATTCAATTATAATCTGTCAGCACCAAAAAGACAACAAAAATTCAGCTTAATATCAATTACGAGATTATGAAACCATTTAAAGCGAGTAATAGAGCTTCCGAAGGCATCAATGACTATAAATGAACTTTTCTTGTCAATGGATGGCTTTCGCTTCGAGTTTCTAAAAGTAAACAATCAATTATAATCTGTTTTAACCAAAAAGGTAAAAAAAATCCAACTTAAAATCAATTACGAGATTATGAAACCATTTAAAGCGACTAATAGGGCATCCTAAGGCGTTAATGACTAAAAATGAAATTTTATTATCAATGGATCGCTTTCACTTCAAGTTTCTAAAGGTCAACACTCAGATATACTCTGTTTTAACCAAAAAGATAAGAAAAATTCAACTTAAAATCAATTACGAGATTATGAAACCATTTAAAGCGAGTAATAGGGCTTTCAAAGGCATCAATGACTATAAATGAACTTTTCTTGTCAATGGATGGCTTTCGCTTCAGGTTTCTAAAGGTAAACATTCAATTATAATCTGTTTTAACCAAAAAGACAACAAAAATTCAACTTAAAATCAATTACGAGATTATGAAACCGTTTAAAGCGAGCAATAGGGCTTCCGAAGGCGTCAATGACTATAAATGAATCTTTCTTGTCAATGGATGGCTTTCGCTTCAGGTTTCTAAAGGTAAACATTCAATTATAATCTGTTTTAACCAAAAAGACAACAAAAATTCAACTTAAAATCAATTACGAGATTATGAAACCATTTAAAACGAGTAATAGGGCTTTCGAAGGAATCAATGACTATAAATGAACTTTTCTTGTCAATGGATGGCTTTCGCTTTAGGTTTCTAAAAGTAAACATTCACTTATAATCTGTCTGCACCAAAAAGACAACAAAAATTCAGCTTAATATCAATTACGAGATTATGAAACCATTGAAAGCGAGTAATAGGGCTTCCGAAGGCATCAATGACTATAAATGAACTTTTCTTGTCAATGGATGGCTTTCGCTTCGGGTTTCTAAAAGTAAACAATCAATTATAATCTGTTTTAAGCAAAAAGGTAAAAAAAATCCAACTTAAAATCATATACGAGATTATGAAACCATTTAAAGCGACTAATACGCGATCCTAAGGCATCAATGAGTATAAATGAACTTTTATTGTCAATGGATAGCTTTCACTTCAGGTTTCTAAATGTAAACATTCAATTATACTCTGTTTTAACCAGAAAGATAGTAAAAATTCAACTTAAAATCAATTACGAGATTATGAAAGCATTTAAAGCGAGTAATAGGGCTTCCGAAGGCATAAATGACTATAAATGAACTTTTCTTGTCAATGGATGGCTTTCGCTTCAGGTTTCTAAAGATAAACATTCAATTATAATCTGTTTTAACCAAAAAGACAACAAAAATTCAACTTAACATCAATTACGAGATTATGAAACCATTTAAAGCGAGCAATAGGGCATCCGAAGGTATCAATGACTATAAATGAACTTTTCTTGTCAATGGATGGCTTTCGCTTCAGGTTTCTAAAGGTAAACATTCAATTATAATCTGTTTTAACCAAAAAGACAACAAAAATTCAAATTAAAATCAATTACGAGATTATGAAACCATTTAAAGCGAGCAATAGTGCTTCCGAAGGCATCAATGACTATAAATAAACTTTTCTTGTCAATGGATGGCTTTCGCTTCAGGTTTCTAAAGGTAAACATTCAATTATAATCTGTTTTAGCCAAAAAGACAACAAAAATTCAACTTAAAATCAATTACGAGATTATGAAACTATTTAAAACGAGTAATATGGCTTCCGAAGGAATCAATGACTATAAATGAACTTTTCTTGTCAATGGATGGCTTTCGCTTCAGGTTTCTAAAAGTAAACATTCAATTGTAATCTATCTGCAGCAAAAAGACAACAAAAATTCAGCTTAATATCAATTACGAGATTATGAAACCATTTAAAACGAGTAATAGGGCTTCTGAAGGCATCAATGACTATAAATGAACTTTTCTTGTCAATGGACGGCTTTTACTTCGGGTTTCTAAAAGTAAACAATCAATTATAATCTGTTTTAACCAAAAAGGTAATAAAAATCCAACTTAAAATTAATTACGAGATTATGAAACCATTTAAAGCGACTAATAGGGCATCCTAAGGCATCAATGACTATAAATGAACTTTTATTGTCAGTGGATAGCTTTCACTTCAGGTTTCTAAACGTAAACATTCAATTATACCCTATTTTAACCAAAAAGATAATAAAAATTCAACTTAAAAGCATTTACGAGATTATGAAAGCATTTAAAGCGACCAATACGGGTTTCAAAGGCATCAATGACTATAAATGAACTTTTCTTGTCAATGGATGGCTTTCGCTTCAGGTTTCTAAAGGTAAACATTCAATTATAATCTGTTTTAACCCAAAAGACAACAAAAATTCAACTTAAAATCAATTACGAGATTATGAAACCATTTAAAACGAGTAATAGGGCTTCCGAAGGAATCAATGACTATAAATGAACTTTTCTTGTCAATGGATGGCTTTCGCTTCAGGTTTCTAAAAGTAAACATTCAATTATAATGTGTCTGCAGCAAAAAGACAACAAAAATTCAGCTTAATATCAATTACGAGATTATGAAACCATTTAAAGCGAGTAATAGAGCTTCCGAAGGCATCAATGACTATAAATGAACTTTTCTTGTCAATGGATGGCTTTGGCTTCGGGTTTCTAAAAGTAGACAATCAATTATAATCTGTTTTAACCAAAAAGGTAATAAAAATCAAACTTAAAATTAATTACGAGATTATGAAACCATTTAAAGCGACTAATAGGGCATCCTAAGGCATCAATGACTATAAATGAACTTTTATTGTTAGTGGATAGCTTTCACTTCAGGTTTCTAAATGTAAACATTCAATTATACTCTGTTTTAACCAAAAAAATAATAAAAATTCAACTTAAAATCAATTACGAGATTATGAAAGCATTTAAAGCGAGCAATACGGCTTTCAAAGGCATCAATGACTATAAATGAACTTTTCTTGTCAATGGATGGCTTTCGCTTTAGGTTTCTAAAGGTAAACATTCAATTATAATATGTTTTAACCAAAAAGACAACAAAAATTCAACTTAACATCAATTACAAGATTATGAAACCATTTAAAGCGAGCAATAGGGCTTCCGAAGGGATCAATGACTATAAATGAACTTTTCTTGTCAATGGATGGCTTTCGCTTCAGGATTCTAAAGGTAAACATTCATTTATAATCCGTTTTAACCAAAAAGAAAACAAAAATGAAACTTAAAATCAATTACGAGATTATGAAACCATTTAAAACGAGTAATAGGGCTTCCGAAGGAATCAATGACTATAAATGAACTGTTCTTGTCAATGGATGCATTTCGCTTCAGGTTTCTAAAAGTAAACATTCAATTATAATCTGTCAGCACCAAAAAGACAACAAAAATTCAGCTTAATATCAATTACGAGATTATGAAACCATTTAAAGCGAGTAATAGAGCTTCCGAAGGCATCAATGACTATAAATGAACTTTTCTTGTCAATGGATGGCTTTCGCTTCGAGTTTCTAAAAGTAAACAATCAATTATAATCTGTTTTAACCAAAAAGGTAAAAAAAATCCAACTTAAAATCAATTACGAGATTATGAAACCATTTAAAGCGACTAATAGGGCATCCTAAGGCGTTAATGACTAAAAATGAAATTTTATTATCAATGGATCGCTTTCACTTCAAGTTTCTAAAGGTCAACACTCAGATATACTCTGTTTTAACCAAAAAGATAAGAAAAATTCAACTTAAAATCAATTACGAGATTATGAAACCATTTAAAGCGAGTAATAGGGCTTTCAAAGGCATCAATGACTATAAATGAACTTTTCTTGTCAATGGATGGCTTTCGCTTCAGGTTTCTAAAGGTAAACATTCAATTATAATCTGTTTTAACCAAAAAGACAACAAAAATTCAACTTAAAATCAATTACGAGATTATGAAACCGTTTAAAGCGAGCAATAGGGCTTCCGAAGGCGTCAATGACTATAAATGAATCTTTCTTGTCAATGGATGGCTTTCGCTTCAGGTTTCTAAAGGTAAACATTCAATTATAATCTGTTTTAACCAAAAAGACAACAAAAATTCAACTTAAAATCAATTACGAGATTATGAAACCATTTAAAACGAGTAATAGGGCTTTCGAAGGAATCAATGACTATAAATGAACTTTTCTTGTCAATGGATGGCTTTCGCTTTAGGTTTCTAAAAGTAAACATTCACTTATAATCTGTCTGCACCAAAAAGACAACAAAAATTCAGCTTAATATCAATTACGAGATTATGAAACCATTGAAAGCGAGTAATAGGGCTTCCGAAGGCATCAATGACTATAAATGAACTTTTCTTGTCAATGGATGGCTTTCGCTTCGGGTTTCTAAAAGTAAACAATCAATTATAATCTGTTTTAAGCAAAAAGGTAAAAAAAATCCAACTTAAAATCATATACGAGATTATGAAACCATTTAAAGCAACTAATACGCGATCCTAAGGCATCAATGAGTATAAATGAACTTTTATTGTCAATGGATAGCTTTCACTTCAGGTTTCTAAATGTAAACATTCAATTATACTCTGTTTTAACCAAAAAGATAGTAAAAATTCAACTTAAAATCAATTACGAGATTATGAAAGCATTTAAAGCGAGTAATAGGGCTTCCGAAGGCATAAATGACTATAAATGAACTTTTCTTGTCAATGGATGGCTTTCGCTTCAGGTTTCTAAAGATAAACATTCAATTATAATCTGTTTTAACCAAAAAGACAACAAAAATTCAACTTAACATCAATTACGAGATTATGAAACCATTTAAAGCGAGCAATAGGGCATCCGAAGGTATCAATGACTATAAATGAACTTTTCTTGTCAATGGATGGCTTTCGCTTCAGGTTTCTAAAGGTAAACATTCAATTATAATCTGTTTTAACCAAAAAGACAACAAAAATTCAAATTAAAATCAATTACGAGATTATGAAACCATTTAAAGCGAGCAATAGTGCTTCCGAAGGCATCAATGACTATAAATAAACTTTTCTTGTCAATGGATGGCTTTCGCTTCAGGTTTCTAAAGGTAAACATTCAATTATAATCTGTTTTAACCAAAAAGACAACAAAAATTCAACTTAAAATCAATTACGATATTATGAAACTATTTAAAACGAGTAATATGGCTTCCGAAGGAATCAATGACTATAAATGAACTTTTCTTGTCAATGGATGGCTTTCGCTTCAGGTTTCTAAAAGTAAACATTCAATTGTAATCTATCTGCAGCAAAAAGACAACAAAAATTCAGCTTAATATCAATTACGAGATTATGAAACCATTTAAAACGAGTAATAGGGCTTCTGAAGGCATCAATGACTATAAATGAACTTTTCTTGTCAATGGACGGCTTTTACTTCGGGTTTCTAAAAGTAAACAATCAATTATAATCTGTTTTAACCAAAAAGGTAATAAAAATCCAACTTAAAATTAATTACGAGATTATGAAACCATTTAAAGCGACTAATAGGGCATCCTAAGGCATCAATGACTATAAATGAACTTTTATTGTCAGTGGATAGCTTTCACTTCAGGTTTCTAAATGTAAACATTCAATTATACGCTGTTTTAACCAAAAAAATAATAAAAATTCAACTTAATATCAATTACGAGATTATGAAAGCATTTAAAGCGAGCAATACGGCTTTCAAAGGCATCAATGACTATAAATGAACTTTTCTTGTCAATGGATGGCTTTCGCTTTAGGTTTCTAAAGGTAAACATTCAATTATAATCTGTTTTAACCAAAAAGACAACAAAAATTCAACTTAACATCAATTACAAGATTATGAAACCATTTAAAGCGAGCAATAGGGCTTCCGAAGGGATCAATGACTATAAATGAACTTTTCTTGTCAATGGATGGCTTTCGCTTCAGGATTCTAAAGGGAAACATTCATTTATAATCCGTTTTAACCAAAAAGAAAACAAAAATGAAACTTAAAATCAATTACGAGATTATGAAACCATTTAAAACGAGTAATAGGGCTTCCGAAGGAATCAATGACTATAAATGAACTTTTCTTGTCAATGGATGGCTTTCGCTTCAGGTTTCTAAAGGTAAACATTCAATTATAATCTGTTTTAACCCAAAAGACAACAAAAATTCAACTTAAAATCAATTACGAGATTATGAAACCATTTACAATGAGTAATAGGGCTTCCGAAGGAATCAATGACTATAAATGAACTTTTCTTGTTAATGGATGGCTTTCGCTTCAGGTTTCTAAAAGTAAACATTCAATTATAATGTGTCTGCAGCAAAAAGACAACAAAAATTCAGCTTAATATCAATTACGAGATTATGAAACCATTTAAAGCGAGTAATAGAGCTTCCGAAGGCATCAATGACTATAAATGAACTTTTCTTGTCAATGGATGGCTTTGGCTTCGGGTTTCTAAAAGTAGACAATCAATTATAATCTGTTTTAACCAAAAAGGTAATAAAAATCAAACTTAAAATTAATTACGAGATTATGAAACCATTTAAAGCGACTAATAGGGCATCCTAAGGCATCAATGACTATAAATGAACTTTTATTGTCAGTGGATAGCTTTCACTTCAGGTTTCTAAATGTAAACATTCAATTATACTCTGTTTTAACCAAAAAAATAATAAAAATTCAAATTAAAATCAATTACGAGATTATGAAACCATTTAAAGCGAGCAATAGTGCTTCCGAAGGCATCAATGACTATAAATGAACTTTTCTTGTCAATGGATGGCTTTCGCTTGAGGTTTCTAAAGGTAAACATTCAATTATAATCTGTTTTAACCAAAAAGACAACAAAAATTCAACTTAAAATCAATTACGAGATTATGAAACTATTTAAAACGAGTAATATGGCTTCCGAAGGAATCAATGACTATAAATGAACTTTTCTTGTCAATGGATGGCTTTCGCTTCAGGTTTCTAAAAGTAAACATTCAATTGTAATCTATCTGCAGCAAAAAGACAACAAAAATTCAGCTTAATATCAATTACGAGATTATGAAACCATGTAAAACGAGTAATAGGGCTTCTGAAGGCATCAATGACTATAAATGAACTTTTCTTGTCAATGGACGGCTTTTACTTCGGGTTTCTAAAAGTAAACAATCAATTATAATCTGTTTTAACCAAAAAGGTAATAAAAATCCAACTTAAAATTAATTACGAGATTATGAAACCATTTAAAGCGACTAATAGGGCATCCTAAGGCATCAATGACTATAAATGAACTTTTATTGTCAGTGGATAGCTTTCACTTCAGGTTTCTAAACGTAAACATTCAATTATACCCTGTTTTAACCAAAAAGATAATAAAAATTCAACTTAAAAGCATTTACGAGATTATGAAAGCATTTAAAGCGAGCAATACGGGTTTCAAAGGCATCAATGACTATAAATGAACTTTTCTTGTCAATGGATGGCTTTCGCTTCAAGTTTCTAAAGGTAAACATTCAATTATAATCCGTTTTAACCCAAAAGACAACAAAAATTCAACTTAAAATCAATTACGAGATTATGAAACCATTTAAAACGAGTAATAGGGCTTCCGAAGGAATCAATGACTATAAATGAACTTTTCTTGTCAATGGATGGCTTTCGCTTCAGGTTTCTAAAAGTAAACATTCAATTATAATGTGTCTGCAGCAAAAAGACAACAAAAATTCAGCTTAATATCAATTACGAGATTATGAAACCATTTAAAGCGAGTAATAGAGCTTCCGAAGGCATCAATGACTATAAATGAACTTTTCTTGTCAATGGATGGCTTTGGCTTCGGGTTTCTAAAAGTAGACAATCAATTATAATCTGTTTTAACCAAAAAGGTAATAAAAATCAAACTTAAAATTAATTACGAGATTATGAAACCATTTAAAGCGACTAATAGGGCATCCTAAGGCATCAATGACTATAAATGAACTTTTATTGTTAGTGGATAGCTTTCACTTCAGGTTTCTAAATGTAAACATTCAATTATACGCTGTTTTAACCAAAAAAATAATAAAAATTCAACTTAATATCAATTACGAGATTATGAAAGCATTTAAAGCGAGCAATACGGCTTTCAAAGGCATCAATAACTATAAATGAACTTTTCTTGTCAATGGATGGCTTTCGCTTTAGGTTTCTAAAGGTAAACATTCAATTATAATCTGTTTTAACCAAAAAGACAACAAAAATTCAACTTAACATCAATTACAAGATTATGAAACCATTTAAAGCGAGCAATAGGGCTTCCGAAGGGATCAATGACTATAAATGAACTTTTCTTGTCAATGGATGGCTTTCGCTTCAGGATTCTAAAGGGAAACATTCATTTATAATCCGTTTTAACCAAAAAGAAAACAAAAATGAAACTTAAAATCAATTACGAGATTATGAAACCATTTAAAACGAGTAATAGGGCTTCCGAAGGAATCAATGACTATAAATGAACTTTTCTTGTCAATGGATGGCTTTCGCTTCAGGTTTCTAAAGGTAAACATTCAATTATAATCTGTTTTAACCCAAAAGACAACAAAAATTCAACTTAAAATCAATTACGAGATTATGAAACCATTTACAATGAGTAATAGGGCTTCCGAAGGAATCAATGACTATAAATGAACTTTTCTTGTTAATGGATGGCTTTCGCTTCAGGTTTCTAAAAGTAAACATTCAATTATAATGTGTCTGCAGCAAAAAGACAACAAAAATTCAGCTTAATATCAATTACGAGATTATGAAACCATTTAAAGCGAGTAATAGAGCTTCCGAAGGCATCAATGACTATAAATGAACTTTTCTTGTCAATGGATGGCTTTGGCTTCGGGTTTCTAAAAGTAGACAATCAATTATAATCTGTTTTAACCAAAAAGGTAATAAAAATCAAACTTAAAATTAATTACGAGATTATGAAACCATTTAAAGCGACTAATAGGGCATCCTAAGGCATCAATGACTATAAATGAACTTTTATTGTCAGTGGATAGCTTTCACTTCAGGTTTCTAAATGTAAACATTCAATTATACTCTGTTTTAACCAAAAAAATAATAAAAATTCAAATTAAAATCAATTACGAGATTATGAAACCATTTAAAGCGAGCAATAGTGCTTCCGAAGGCATCAATGACTATAAATGAACTTTTCTTGTCAATGGATGGCTTTCGCTTCAGGTTTCTAAAGGTAAACATTCAATTATAATCTGTTTTAACCAAAAAGACAACAAAAATTCAACTTAAAATCAATTACGAGATTATGAAACTATTTAAAACGAGTAATATGGCTTCCGAAGGAATCAATGACTATAAATGAACTTTTCTTGTCAATGGATGGCTTTCGCTTCAGGTTTCTAAAAGTAAACATTCAATTGTAATCTATCTGCAGCAAAAAGACAACAAAAATTCAGCTTAATATCAATTACGAGATTATGAAACCATGTAAAATGAGTAATAGGGCTTCTGAAGGCATCAATGACTATAAATGAACTTTTCTTGTCAATGGACGGCTTTTACTTCGGGTTTCTAAAAGTAAACAATCAATTATAATCTGTTTTAACCAAAAAGGTAATAAAAATCCAACTTAAAATTAATTACGAGATTATGAAACCATTTAAAGCGACTAATAGGGCATCCTAAGGCATCAATGACTATAAATGAACTTTTATTGTCAGTGGATAGCTTTCACTTCAGGTTTCTAAACGTAAACATTCAATTATACCCTGTTTTAACCAAAAAGATAATAAAAATTCAACTTAAAAGCATTTACGAGATTATGAAAGCATTTAAAGCGAGCAATACGGGTTTCAAAGGCATCAATGACTATAAATGAACTTTTCTTGTCAATGGATGGCTTTCGCTTCAGGTTTCTAAAGGTAAACATTCAATTATAATCCGTTTTAACCCAAAAGACAACAAAAATTCAACTTAAAATCAATTACGAGATTATGAAACCATTTAAAACGAGTAATAGGGCTTCCGAAGGAATCAATGACTATAAATGAACTTTTCTTGTCAATGGATGGCTTTCGCTTCAGGTTTCTAAAAGTAAACATTCAATTATAATGTGTCTGCAGCAAAAAGACAACAAAAATTCAGCTTAATATCAATTACGAGATTATGAAACCATTTAAAGCGAGTAATAGAGCTTCCGAAGGCATCAATGACTATAAATGAACTTTTCTTGTCAATGGATGGCTTTGGCTTCGGGTTTCTAAAAGTAGACAATCAATTATAATCTGTTTTAACCAAAAAGGTAATAAAAATCAAACTTAAAATTAATTACGAGATTATGAAACCATTTAAAGCGACTAATAGGGCATCCTAAGGCATCAATGACTATAAATGAACTTTTATTGTTAGTGGATAGCTTTCACTTCAGGTTTCTAAATGTAAACATTCAATTATACGCTGTTTTAACCAAAAAAATAATAAAAATTCAACTTAATATCAATTACGAGATTATGAAAGCATTTAAAGCGAGCAATACGGCTTTCAAAGGCATCAATGACTATAAATGAACTTTTCTTGTCAATGGATGGCTTTCGCTTTAGGTTTCTAAAGGTAAACATTCAATTATAATCTGTTTTAACCAAAAAGACAACAAAAATTCAACTTAACATCAATTACAAGATTATGAAACCATTTAAAGCGAGCAATAGGGCTTCCGAAGGGATCAATGACTATAAATGAACTTTTCTTGTCAATGGATGGCTTTCGCTTCAGGATTCTAAAGGTAAACATTCAATTATAATCTGTTTTAACCAAAAAGACAACAAAAATTCAACTTAAAATCAATTACGAGATTATGAAACCATTTAAAACGAGTAATAGGGCTTCTGAAGGAATCAATGACTATAAATGAACTTTTCTTGTCAATGGATGGCTTTCGCTTCAGGTTTCTAAATGTAAACATTCAATTATAATCTGTCTGCACCAAAAAGACAACAAAAATTCAGCTTAATATCAATTACGAGATTATGAAACCATTTAAAGCGAGTAATAGAGCTTCCGAAGGCATCAATGACTATAAATGAACTTTTCTTGTCAATGGATGGCTTTGGCTTCGGGTTTCTAAAAGTAGACAATCAATTATAATCTGTTTTAACCAAAAAGGTAATAAAAATCAAACTTAAAATTAATTACGAGATTATGAAACCATTTAAAGCGACTAATAGGGCATCCTAAGGCATCAATGACTATAAATGAACTTTTATTGTTAGTGGATGGCTTTCACTTCAGGTTTCTAAATGTAAACATTCAATTATACGCTGTTTTAACCAAAAAAATAATAAAAATTCAACTTAATATCAATTACGAGATTATGAAAGCATTTAAAGCGAGCAATACGGCTTTCAAAGGCATCAATGACTATAAATGAACTTTTCTTGTCAATGGATGGCTTTCGCTTTAGGTTTCTAAAGGTAAACATTCAATTATAATCTGTTTTAACCAAAAAGACAACAAAAATTCAACTTAACATCAATTACAAGATTATGAAACCATTTAAAGCGAGCAATAGGGCTTCCGAAGGGATCAATGACTATAAATGAACTTTTCTTGTCAATGGATGGCTTTCGCTTCAGGATTCTAAAGGTAAACATTCATTTATAATCCGTTTTAACCAAAAAGAAAACAACAATGAAACTTAAAATCAATTACGAGATTATGAAACCATTTAAAACGAGTAATAGGGCTTCCGAAGGAATCAATGACTATAAATGAACTTTTCTTGTCAATGGATGGCTTTCGCTTCAGGTTTCTAAAAGTAAACATTCAATTATAATGTGTCTGCAGCAAAAAGACAACAAAAATTCAGCTTAATATCAATTACGAGATTATGAAACCATTTAAAGCGAGTAATAGAGCTTCCGAAGGCATCAATGACTATAAATGAACTTTTCTTGTCAATGGATGGCTTTGGCTTCGGGTTTCTAAAAGTAGACAATCAATTATAATCTGTTTTAACCAAAAAGGTAATAAAAATCAAACTTAAAATTAATTACGAGATTATGAAACCATTTAAAGCGACTAATAGGGCATCCTAAGGCATCAATGACTATAAATGAACTTTTATTGTTAGTGGATAGCTTTCACTTCAGGTTTCTAAATGTAAACATTCAATTATACGCTGTTTTAACCAAAAAAATAATAAAAATTCAACTTAATATCAATTACGAGATTATGAAAGCATTTAAAGCGAGCAATACGGCTTTCAAAGGCATCAATGACTATAAATGAACTTTTCTTGTCAATGGATGGCTTTCCCTTTAGGTTTCTAAAGGTAAACATTCAATTATAATCTGTTTTAACCAAAAAGACAACAAAAATTCAACTTAACATCAATTACAAGATTATGAAACCATTTAAAGCGAGCAATAGGGCTTCCGAAGGGATCAATGACTATAAATGAACTTTTCTTGTCAATGGATGGCTTTCGCTTCAGGATTCTAAAGGTAAACATTCATTTATAATCCGTTTTAACCAAAAAGAAAACAAAAATGAAACTTAAAATCAATTACGAGATTATGAAACCATTTAAAACGAGTAATAGGGCTTCCGAAGGAATCAATGACTATAAATGAACTTTTCTTGTCAATGGATGGCTTTCGCTTCAGGTTTCTAAAGGTAAACATTCAATTATAATCTGTTTTAACCCAAAAGACAACAAAAATTCAACTTAAAATCAATTACGAGATTATGAAACCATTTAAAATGAGTAATAGGGCTTCCGAAGGAATCAATGACTATAAATGAACTTTTCTTGTCAATGGATGGCTTTCGCTTCAGGTTTCTAAAAGTAAACATTCAATTATAATGTGTCTGCAGCAAAAAGACAACAAAAATTCAGCTTAATATCAATTACGAGATTATGAAACCATTTAAAGCGAGTAATAGAGCTTCCGAAGGCATCAATGACTATAAATGAACTTTTCTTGTCAATGGATGGCTTTGGCTTCGGGTTTCTAAAAGTAGACAATCAATTATAATCTGTTTTAACCAAAAAGGTAATAAAAATCAAACTTAAAATTAATTACGAGATTATGAAACCATTTAAAGCGACTAATAGGGCATCCTAAGGCATCAATGACTATAAATGAACTTTTATTGTCAGTGGATAGCTTTCACTTCAGGTTTCTAAATGTAAACATTCAATTATACTCTGTTTTAACCAAAAAAATAATAAAAATTCAAATTAAAATCAATTACGAGATTATGAAACCATTTAAAGCGAGCAATAGTGCTTCCGAAGGCATCAATGACTATAAATGAACTTTTCTTGTCAATGGATGGCTTTCGCTTCAGGTTTCTAAAGGTAAACATTCAATTATAATCTGTTTTAACCAAAAAGACAACAAAAATTCAACTTAAAATCAATTACGAGATTATGAAACTATTTAAAACGAGTAATATGGCTTCCGAAGGAATCAATGACTATAAATGAACTTTTCTTGTCAATGGATGGCTTTCGCTTCAGGTTTCTAAAAGTAAACATTCAATTGTAATCTATCTGCAGCAAAAAGACAACAAAAATTCAGCTTAATATCAATTACGAGATTATGAAACCATGTAAAACGAGTAATAGGGCTTCTGAAGGCATCAATGACTATAAATGAACTTTTCTTGTCAATGGACGGCTTTTACTTCGGGTTTCTAAAAGTAAACAATCAATTATAATCTGTTTTAACCAAAAAGGTAATAAAAATCCTACTTAAAATTAATTACGAGATTATGAAACCATTTAAAGCGACTAATAGGGCATCCTAAGGCATCAATGACTATAAATGAACTTTTATTGTCAGTGGATAGCTTTCACTTCAGGTTTCTAAACGTAAACATTCAATTATACCCTGTTTTAACCAAAAAGATAATAAAAATTCAACTTAAAAGCATTTACGAGATTATGAAAGCATTTAAAGCGAGCAATACGGGTTTCAAAGGCATCAATGACTATAAATGAACTTTTCTTGTCAATGGATGGCTTTCGCTTCAGGTTTCTAAAGGTAAACATTCAATTATAATCTGTTTTAACCCAAAAGACAACAAAAATTCAACTTAAAATCAATTACGAGATTATGAAACCATTTAAAACGAGTAATAGGGCTTCCGAAGGAATCAATGACTATAAATGAACTTTTCTTGTCAATGGATGGCTTTCGCTTCAGGTTTCTAAAAGTAAACATTCAATTATAATGTGTCTGCAGCAAAAAGACAACAAAAATTCAGCTTAATATCAATTACGAGATTATGAAACCATTTAAAGCGAGTAATAGAGCTTTCGAAGGCATCAATGACTATAAATGAACTTTTCTTGTCAATGGATGGCTTTGGCTTCGGGTTTCTAAAAGTAGACAATCAATTATAATCTGTTTTAACCAAAAAGGTAATAAAAATCAAACTTAAAATTAATTACGAGATTATGAAACCATTTAAAGCGACTAATAGGGCATCCTAAGGCATCAATGACTATAAATGAACTTTTATTGTTAGTGGATAGCTTTCACTTCAGGTTTCTAAATGTAAACATTCAATTATACGCTGTTTTAACCAAAAAAATAATAAAAATTCAACTTAATATCAATTACGAGATTATGAAAGCATTTAAAGCGAGCAATACGGCTTTCAAAGGCATCAATGACTATAAATGAACTTTTCTTGTCAATGGATGGCTTTCGCTTTAGGTTTCTAAAGGTAAACATTCAATTATAATCTGTTTTAACCAAAAAGACAACAAAAATTCAACTTAACATCAATTACAAGATTATGAGACCATTTAAAGCGAGCAATAGGGCTTCCGAAGGGATCAATGACTATAAATGAACTTTTCTTGTCAATGGATGGCTTTCGCTTCAGGATCCTAAAGGTAAACATTCAATTATAATCTGTTTTAACCAAAAAGACAACAAAAATTCAACTTAAAATCAATTACGAGATTATGAAACCATTTAAAACGAGTAATAGGGCTTCCGAAGGAATCAATGACTATAAATGAACTTTTCTTGTCAATGGATGGCTTTCGCTTCAGGTTTCTAAAAGTAAACATTCAATTATAATCTGTCTGCACCAAAAAGACAACAAAAATTTAGCTTAATATCAATTACGAGATTATGAAACCATTTAAAGCGAGTAATAGGGCTTCCGAAGGCATCAATGACTATAAATGAAATTTTCTTGTCAATGGATGGCTTTCGCTTCAAGTTTCTAAAAGTAAACAATCAATTATAATCTGTTTTAACCAAAAAGGTAAAAAAAATCCAACTTAAAATCAATTACGAGATTATGAAACCATTTAAAGCGACTAATAGGGCATCCTAAGGCATCAATGACTATCAATGAACTTTTCTTGTCAGTGGATAGCTTTCACTTCAGGTGTTTAGATGTAAATGTTCAATTATACTCTGTTTTAACCAAAAAGATAATAAAACTTCAACTTAAAATCAATTACGAGATTATGAAAGCATTTAAAGCGAGTAATAGGGCTTTTAAAGGCATCAATGACTATAAATGAACTTTTCTTGTCAATGGATGGCTTTCGCTTCAGGTTTCTAAAGGTAAACATTCAATTATAATCTGTTTTAACCAAAAAGACAACAAAAACTCAACTTAACATCAATTACAAGGTTATGAAACCATTTAAAGCGAGCAATAGGGCATCCGAAGGCATCAATGACTATAAATGAACTTTTCTTGTCAATGGATGGCTTTCGATTCAGGTTTCTAAAGGTAAACATTCAATTATAATATGTTTTAACCAAAAAGACAACAAAAATTCAACTTAAAATCAATTACGAGATTATGAAACCATTTAAAATGAGTATTAGGGCTTCCGAAGGAATCAATGACTATAAATGAAATTTTCTTGTCAATGGATGGCTTTCGCTTCAAGTTTCTAAAAGTAAACAATCAATTATAATCTGTTTTAACCAAAAAGGTAAAAAAAATCCAACTTAAAATCAATTACGAGATTATGAAACCATTTAAAGCGACTAATAGGGCATCCTAAGGCATCAATGACTATAAATGAACTTTTATTGTCAATGGATCGCTTTCACTTCAGGTTTCTAAAGGTAAACACTCAGATATACTCTGTTTTAACCAAAAAGATAATAAAAATTCAACTTAAAATCAATTACGAGATTATGAAACCATTTAAAGCGAGTAATAGGGCTTTCAAAGGCATCAATGACTATAAATGAACTTTTATTGTCAATGGATAGCTTTCACATCAGGTTTCTAAAGGTAAACAATCAATTATACTCTGGTTTAACCAAAAAGATAAGAAAAATTCAACTTAAAATCAATTACGAGATTATGAAAGCATTTAAAGCGAGTAATAGGGCTTTCAAAGGCATTAATGACTATAAATGAACTTTTCTTGTCATTGGATGGCTTTCGCTTCAGGTTTCTAAAGGTAAACATTCAATTATAATCTGTTTTAACCAAAAAGACAACAAAAATTCAACTTAAAATCAATTACGAGATTATGAAAGCATTTAAAGCGAGTAATAGGGCTTCCGAAGGCATCAATGACTATAAATGAACTTTTATTGTCAGTGGATAGCTTTCACTTCAGGTTTCTAAACGTAAACATTCAATTATACCCTGTTTTAACCAAAAAGATAATAAAAATTCAACTTAAAATCAATTACGAGATTATGAAAGCATTTAAAGCGAGCAATACGGCTTTCAAAGGCATCAATGACTATAAATGAACTTTTCTTGTCAATGGATGGCTTTCGCTTTAGGTTTCTAAAGGTAAACATTCAATTATAATCTGTTTTAACCAAAAAGACAACAAAAATTCAACTTAACATCAATTACAAGATTATGAGACCATTTAAAGCGAGCAATAGGGCTTCCGAAGGGATCAATGACTATAAATGAACTTTTCTTGTCAATGGATGGCTTTCGCTTCAGGATCCTAAAGGTAAACATTCAATTATAATCTGTTTTAACCAAAAAGACAACAAAAATTCAACTTAAAATCAATTACGAGATTATGAAACCATTTAAAACGAGTAATAGGGCTTCCGAAGGAATCAATGACTATAAATGAACTTTTCTTGTCAATGGATGGCTTTCGCTTCAGGTTTCTAAAAGTAAACATTCAATTATAATCTGTCTGCACCAAAAAGACAACAAAAATTTAGCTTAATATCAATTACGAGATTATGAAACCATTTAAAGCGAGTAATAGGGCTTCCGAAGGCATCAATGACTATAAATGAAATTTTCTTGTCAATGGATGGCTTTCGCTTCAAGTTTCTAAAAGTAAACAATCAATTATAATCTGTTTTAACCAAAAAGGTAAAAAAAATCCAACTTAAAATCAATTACGAGATTATGAAACCATTTAAAGCGACTAATAGGGCATCCTAAGGCATCAATGACTATCAATGAACTTTTCTTGTCAGTGGATAGCTTTCACTTCAGGTGTTTAGATGTAAATGTTCAATTATACTCTGTTTTAACCAAAAAGATAATAAAACTTCAACTTAAAATCAATTACGAGATTATGAAAGCATTTAAAGCGAGTAATAGGGCTTTTAAAGGCATCAATGACTATAAATGAACTTTTCTTGTCAATGGATGGCTTTCGCTTCAGGTTTCTAAAGGTAAACATTCAATTATAATCTGTTTTAACCAAAAAGACAACAAAAATTCAACTTAACATCAATTACAAGGTTATGAAACCATTTAAAGCGAGCAATAGGGCATCCGAAGGCATCAATGACTATAAATGAACTTTTCTTGTCAATGGATGGCTTTCGATTCAGGTTTCTAAAGGTAAACATTCAATTATAATATGTTTTAACCAAAAAGACAACAAAAATTCAACTTAAAATCAATTACGAGATTATGAAACCATTTAAAATGAGTATTAGGGCTTCCGAAGGAATCATTGACTATAAATGAAATTTTCTTGTCAATGGATGCCTTTCGCTTCAAGTTTCTAAAAGTAAACAATCAATTATAATCTGTTTTAACCAAAAAGGTAAAAAAAATCCAACTTAAAATCAATTACGAGATTATGAAACCATTTAAAGCGACTAATAGGGCATCCTAAGGCATCAATGACTATAAATGAACTTTTATTGTCAATGGATCGCTTTCACTTCAGGTTTCTAAAGGTAAACACTCAGATATACTCTGTTTTAACCAAAAAGATAATAAAAATTCAACTTAAAATCAATTACGAGATTATGAAACCATTTAAAGCGAGTAATAGGGCTTTCAAAGGCATCAATGACTATAAATGAACTTTTATTGTCAATGGATAGCTTTCACTTCAGGTTTCTAAAGGTAAACAATCAATTATACTCTGGTTTAACCAAAAAGATAAGAAAAATTCAACTTAAAATCAATTACGAGATTATGAAAGCATTTAAAGCGAGTAATAGGGCTTTCAAAGGCATTAATGACTATAAATGAACTTTTCTTGTCATTGGATGGCTTTCGCTTCAGGTTTCTAAAGGTAAACATTCAATTATAATCTGTTTTAACCAAAAAGACAACAAAAATTCAACTTAAAATCAATTACGAGATTATGAAAGCATTTAAAACGAGTAATAGGGCTTCCGAAGGCATCAATGACTATAAATGAACTTTTATTGTCAGTGGATAGCTTTCACTTCAGGTTTCTAAACGTAAACATTCAATTATACCCTGTTTTAACCAAAAAGATAATAAAAATTCAACTTAAAATCAATTACGAGATTATGAAAGCATTTAAAGCGAGCAATACGGCTTTCAAAAGCATCAATGACTATAAATGAACTTTTCTTGTCAATGGATGGCTTTCGATTCAGGTTTCTAAAGGTAAACATTCAATTATAATCTGTTTTAACCAAAAAGACAACAAAAATTCAACTTAAAATCAATTACGAGATTATGAAAGCATTTAAAGCGAGTAATAGGGCTTCCGAAGGCATCAGTGACTATAAATGAACTTTTCTTGTACATGGATGGCTTTCGCTTTAGGTTTCTAAAAGTAAACATTCAATTATAATCTGTCTGCAGCAAAAAGAGAACAAAAATTCAGCTAATATCAATTACGAGATTATGAAACCATTTAAAGCGAGTAATAGGGCTTCCGAAGGCATCAATGACTATAAATGAACTTTTCTTGTCAATGGATGGCTTTGGCTTCGGGTTTCTAAAAGTAGACAATCAATTATAATCTGTTTTAACCAAAAAGGTAATAAAAATTCAACTTAAAATCAATTACGAGATTATGAAACCATTTAAAGCGAGTAATAGAGCTTCCGAAGGCATCAATGACTATAAATGAACTTTTCTTGTCAATGGATGGCTTTCGCTTCGAGTTTCTAAAAGTAAACAATCAATTATAATCTGTTTTAACCAAAAAGGTAAAAAAAATCCAACTTAAAATCAATTACGAGATTATGAAACCATTTAAAACGACTAATAGGGCATCCTAAGGCATCAATGACTATAAATGAAATTTTATTATCAATGGATCGATTTCACTTCAAGTTTCTAAAGGTCAACACTCAGATATACTCTGTTTTAACCAAAAAGATAAGAAAAATTCAACTTAAAATCAATTACGAGATTATGAAACCATTTAAAGCGAGTAATAGGGCTTTCAAAGGCATCAATGACTATAAATGAACTTTTCTTGTCAATGGATGGCTTTCGCTTCAGGTTTCTAAAGGTAAACATTCAATTATAATCTGTTTTAACCAAAAAGACAACAAAAATTCAACTTAAAATCAATTACGAGATTATGAAACCGTTTAAAGCGAGCAATAGGGCTTCCGAAGGCGTCAATGACTATAAATGAATCTTTCTTGTCAATGGATGGCTTTCGCTTCAGGTTTCTAAAGGTAAACATTCAATTATAATCTGTTTTAACCAAAAAGACAACAAAAATTCAACTTAACATCAATTACGAGATTATGAAACCATTTAAAGCGAGCAATAGGGCTTCCGAAGGCATCAATGACTATAAATGAACTTTTCTTGTCAATGGATGGCTTTCGCTTCAGGTTTCTAAAGGTAAACATTCAATTATAATCTGTTTTAACCCAAAAGACAACAAAAATTCAACTTAAAATCAATTACGAGATTATGAAACTATTTAAAACGAGTAATAGGGCTTCCGAAGGAATCAATGACTATAAATGAACTTTTCTTGTCAATGGATGGCTTTCGCTTCAGGTTTCTAAAAGTAAACATTCAATTATAATCTGTCTGCAGCAAAAAGACAACAAAAATTCAGCTTAATATCAATTACGAGATTATGAAACCATTTAAAGTGAGTAAATGGGCTTCCGAAGGCTTTAATGACTATAAATGAACTTTTCTTGTCAATGGATGGCTTTTGCTTCGGGTTTCTAAAAGTAAACAATCAATTATAATCTGTTTTAACCAAAAAGGTAATAAAAATCCAACTTAAAATCAATTACGAGATTATGAAACCATTTAAAGCGACTAATAGGGCATCCTAAGGCATCAATGACTATAAATTAACTTTTATTGTCCGTGGATAGCTTTCACTTCAGGTTTCTAAATGTAAACATTCAATTATACTCTGTTTTAACCAAAAAGGTAATAAAAATCCAACTTAAAATCAATTACGAGATTATGAAACCATTTAAAGCGACTAATACGGGATCCTAAGGCATCAATGACTATAAATTAACTTTTATTGTCAATGGATAGCTTTCACTTCAGGTTTCTAAATGTAAACATTCAATTATACTCTGTTTTAACCAAAAAGATAATAAAAATTCAACTTAAAATCAATTACGAGATTATGAAAGCATTTAAAGCGAGTAATAGGGCTTCCTAAGGCATCAATGACTATAAATGAACTTTTCTTGTCAATGGATGGCTTTCGCTTCAGGTTTCTAAAGATAAACATTCAATTATAATCTGTTTTAACCAAAAAGACAACAAAAATTCAACTTAACATCAATTACGAGATTATGAAACCATTTAAAGCGAGCAATAGGGCATCCGAAGGTATCAATGACTATAAATGAACTTTTCTTGTCAATGGATGGCTTTCGCTTTAGGTTTCTAAAGGTAAACATTCAATTATAATCTGTTTTAACCAAAAAGCCAACAAAAATTCAACTTAAAATCAATTACGAGATTATGAAACCATTTAAAGCGAGCAATAGTGCTTCCGAAGGCATCAATGACTATAAATTAACTTTTCTTGTCAATGGATGGCTTTCGCTTCAGGTTTCTAAAGGTAAACATTCAATTATAATCTGTTTTAACCAAAAAGACAACAAAAATTCAACTTAAAATCAATTACGAGATTATGAAAGCATTTAAAGCGAGTAATAGGGCTTCCGAAGGCATCAGTGACTATAAATGAACTTTTCTTGTACATGGATGGCTTTCGCTTTAGGTTTCTAAAAGTAAACATTCAATTATAATCTGTCTGCAGCAAAAAGAGAACAAAAATTCAGCTAATATCAATTACGAGATTATGAAACCATTTAAAGCGAGTAATAGGGCTTCCGAAGGCATCAATGACTATAAATGAACTTTTCTTGTCAATGGATGGCTTTGGCTTCGGGTTTCTAAAAGTAGACAATCAATTATAATCTGTTTTAACCAAAAAGGTAATAAAAATTCAACTTAAAATCAATTACGAGATTATGAAACCATTTAAAGCGAGTAATAGAGCTTCCGAAGGCATCAATGACTATAAATGAACTTTTCTTGTCAATGGATGGCTTTCGCTTCGAGTTTCTAAAAGTAAACAATCAATTATAATCTGTTTTAACCAAAAAGGTAAAAAAAATCCAACTTAAAATCAATTACGAGATTATGAAACCATTTAAAACGACTAATAGGGCATCCTAAGGCATCAATGACTATAAATGAAATTTTATTATCAATGGATCGCTTTCACTTCAAGTTTCTAAAGGTCAACACTCAGATATACTCTGTTTTAACCAAAAAGATAAGAAAAATTCAACTTAAAATCAATTACGAGATTATGAAACCATTTAAAGCGAGTAATAGGGCTTTCAAAGGCATCAATGACTATAAATGAACTTTTCTTGTCAATGGATGGCTTTCGCTTCAGGTTTCTAAAGGTAAACATTCAATTATAATCTGTTTTAACCAAAAAGACAACAAAAATTCAACTTAAAATCAATTACGAGATTATGAAACCGTTTAAAGCGAGCAATAGGGCTTCCGAAGGCGTCAATGACTATAAATGAATCTTTCTTGTCAATGGATGGCTTTCGCTTCAGGTTTCTAAAGGTAAACATTCAATTATAATCTGTTTTAACCAAAAAGACAACAAAAATTCAACTTAACATCAATTACGAGATTATGAAACCATTTAAAGCGAGCAATAGGGCTTCCGAAGGCATCAATGACTATAAATGAACTTTTCTTGTCAATGGATGGCTTTCGCTTCAGGTTTCTAAAGGTAAACATTCAATTATAATCTGTTTTAACCCAAAAGACAACAAAAATTCAACTTAAAATCAATTACGAGATTATGAAACTATTTAAAACGAGTAATAGGGCTTCCGAAGGAATCAATGACTATAAATGAACTTTTCTTGTCAATGGATGGCTTTCGCTTCAGGTTTCTAAAAGTAAACATTCAATTATAATCTGTCTGCAGCAAAAAGACAACAAAAATTCAGCTTAATATCAATTACGAGATTATGAAACCATTTAAAGTGAGTAAATGGGCTTCCGAAGGCTTTAATGACTATAAATGAACTTTTCTTGTCAATGGATGGCTTTTGCTTCGGGTTTCTAAAAGTAAACAATCAATTATAATCTGTTTTAACCAAAAAGGTAATAAAAATCCAACTTAAAATCAATTACGAGATTATGAAACCATTTAAAGCGACTAATAGGGCATCCTAAGGCATCAATGACTATAAATTAACTTTTATTGTCCGTGGATAGCTTTCACTTCAGGTTTCTAAATGTAAACATTCAATTATACTCTGTTTTAACCAAAAAGGTAATAAAAATCCAACTTAAAATCAATTACGAGATTATGAAACCATTTAAAGCGACTAATACGGGATCCTAAGGCATCAATGACTATAAATTAACTTTTATTGTCAATGGATAGCTTTCACTTCAGGTTTCTAAATGTAAACATTCAATTATACTCTGTTTTAACCAAAAAGATAATAAAAATTCAACTTAAAATCAATTACGAGATTATGAAAGCATTTAAAGCGAGTAATAGGGCTTCCTAAGGCATCAATGACTATAAATGAACTTTTCTTGTCAATGGATGGCTTTCGCTTCAGGTTTCTAAAGATAAACATTCAATTATAATCTGTTTTAACCAAAAAGACAACAAAAATTCAACTTAACATCAATTACGAGATTATGAAACCATTTAAAGCGAGCAATAGGGCATCCGAAGGTATCAATGACTATAAATGAACTTTTCTTGTCAATGGATGGCTTTCGCTTTAGGTTTCTAAAGGTAAACATTCAATTATAATCTGTTTTAACCAAAAAGCCAACAAAAATTCAACTTAAAATCAATTACGAGATTATGAAACCATTTAAAGCGAGCAATAGTGCTTCCGAAGGCATCAATGACTATAAATTAACTTTTCTTGTCAATGGATGGCTTTCGCTTCAGGTTTCTAAAGGTAAACATTCAATTATAATCTGTTTTAACCAAAAAGACAACAAAAATTCAACTTAAAATCAATTACGAGATTATGAAAGCATTTAAAGCGAGTAATAGGGCTTCCGAAGGCATCAGTGACTATAAATGAACTTTTCTTGTACATGGATGGCTTTCGCTTTAGGTTTCTAAGAGTAAACATTCAATTATAATCTGTCTGCAGCAAAAAGAGAACAAAAATTCAGCTAATATCAATTACGAGATTATGAAACCATTTAAAGCGAGTAATAGGGCTTCCGAAGGCATCAATGACTATAAATGAACTTTTCTTGTCAATGGACGGCTTTGGCTTCGGGTTTCTAAAAGTAGACAATCAATTATAATCTGTTTTAACCAAAAAGGTAATAAAAATTCAACTTAAAATCAATTACGAGATTATGAAACCATTTAAAGCGAGTAATAGAGCTTCCGAAGGCATCAATGACTATAAATGAACTTTTCTTGTCAATGGATGGCTTTCGCTTCGAGTTTCTAAAAGTAAACAATCAATTATAATCTGTTTTAACCAAAAAGGTAAAAAAAATCCAACTTAAAATCAATTACGAGATTATGAAACCATTTAAAACGACTAATAGGGCATCCTAAGGCATCAATGACTATAAATGAAATTTTATTATAAATGGATCGCTTTCACTTCAAGTTTCTAAAGGTCAACACTCAGATATACTCTGTTTTAACCAAAAAGATAAGAAAAATTCAACTTAAAATCAATTACGAGATTATGAAACCATTTAAAGCGAGTAATAGGCCTTTCAAAGGCATCAATGACTATAAATGAACTTTTCTTGTCAATGGATGGCTTTCGCTTCAGGTTTCTAAAGGTAAACATTCAATTATAATCTGTTTTAACCAAAAAGACAACAAAAATTCAACTTAAAATCAATTACGAGATTATGAAACCGTTTAAAGCGAGCAATAGGGCTTCCGAAGGCGTCAATGACTATAAATGAATCTTTCTTGTCAATGGATGGCTTTCGCTTCAGGTTTCTAAAGGTAAACATTCAATTATAATCTGTTTTAACCAAAAAGACAACAAAAATTCAACTTAACATCAATTACGAGATTATGAAACCATTTAAAGCGAGCAATAGGGCTTCCGAAGGCATCAATGACTATAAATGAACTTTTCTTGTCAATGGATGGCTTTCGCTTCAGGTTTCTAAAGGTAAACATTCAATTATAATCTGTTTTAACCCAAAAGACAACAAAAATTCAACTTAAAATCAATTACGAGATTATGAAACTATTTAAAACGAGTAATAGGGCTTCCGAAGGAATCAATGACTATAAATGAACTTTTCTTGTCAATGGATGGCTTTCGCTTCAGGTTTCTAAAAGTAAACATTCAATTATAATCTGTCTGCAGCAAAAAGACAACAAAAATTCAGCTTAATATCAATTACGAGATTATGAAACCATTTAAAGTGAGTAAATGGGCTTCCGAAGGCTTTAATGACTATAAATGAACTTTTCTTGTCAATGGATGGCTTTTGCTTCGGGTTTCTAAAAGTAAACAATCAATTATAATCTGTTTTAACCAAAAAGGTAATAAAAATCCAACTTAAAATCAATTACGAGATTATGAAACCATTTAAAGCGACTAATAGGGCATCCTAAGGCATCAATGACTATAAATTAACTTTTATTGTCCGTGGATAGCTTTCACTTCAGGTTTCTAAATGTAAACATTCAATTATACTCTGTTTTAACCAAAAAGGTAATAAAAATCCAACTTAAAATCAATTACGAGATTATGAAACCATTTAAAGCGACTAATACGGGATCCTAAGGCATCAATGACTATAAATTAACTTTTATTGTCAATGGATAGCTTTCACTTCAGGTTTCTAAATGTAAACATTCAATTATACTCTGTTTTAACCAAAAAGATAATAAAAATTCAACTTAAAATCAATTACGAGATTATGAAAGCATTTAAAGCGAGTAATAGGGCTTCCTAAGGCATCAATGACTATAAATGAACTTTTCTTGTCAATGGATGGCTTTCGCTTCAGGTTTCTAAAGATAAACATTCAATTATAATCTGTTTTAACCAAAAAGACAACAAAAATTCAACTTAACATCAATTACGAGATTATGAAACCATTTAAAGCGAGCAATAGGGCATCCGAAGGTATCAATGACTATAAATGAACTTTTCTTGTCAATGGATGGCTTTCGCTTTAGGTTTCTAAAGGTAAACATTCAATTATAATCTGTTTTAACCAAAAAGCCAACAAAAATTCAACTTAAAATCAATTACGAGATTATGAAACCATTTAAAGCGAGCAATAGTGCTTCCGAAGGCATCAATGACTATAAATTAACTTTTCTTGTCAATGGATGGCTTTCGCTTCAGGTTTCTAAAGGTAAACATTCAATTATAATCTGTTTTAACCAAAAAGACAACAAAAATTCAACTTAAAATCAATTACGAGATTATGAAAGCATTTAAAGCGAGTAATAGGGCTTCCGAAGGCATCAGTGACTATAAATGAACTTTTCTTGTACATGGATGGCTTTCGCTTTAGGTTTCTAAAAGTAAACATTCAATTATAATCTGTCTGCAGCAAAAAGAGAACAAAAATTCAGCTAATATCAATTACGAGATTATGAAACCATTTAAAGCGAGTAATAGGGCTTCTGAAGGCATCAATGACTATAAATGAACTTTTCTTGTCAATGGATGGCTTTGGCTTCGGGTTTCTAAAAGTAGACAATCAATTATAATCTGTTTTAACCAAAAAGGTAATAAAAATTCAACTTAAAATCAATTACGAGATTATGAAACCATTTAAAGCGAGTAATAGAGCTTCCGAAGGCATCAATGACTATAAATGAACTTTTCTTGTCAATGGATGGCTTTCGCTTCGAGTTTCTAAAAGTAAACAATCAATTATAATCTGTTTTAACCAAAAAGGTAAAAAAAATCTAACTTAAAATCAATTACGAGATTATGAAACCATTTAAAACGACTAATAGGGCATCCTAAGGCATCAATGACTATAAATGAAATTTTATTATCAATGGATCGCTTTCACTTCAAGTTTCTAAAGGTCAACACTCAGATATACTCTGTTTTAACCAAAAAGATAAGAAAAATTCAACTTAAAATCAATTACGAGATTATGAAACCATTTAAAGCGAGTAATAGGGCTTTCAAAGGCATCAATGACTATAAATGAACTTTTCTTGTCAATGGATGGCTTTCGCTTCAGGTTTCTAAAGGTAAACATTCAATTATAATCTGTTTTAACCAAAAAGACAACAAAAATTCAACTTAAAATCAATTACGAGATTATGAAACCGTTTAAAGCGAGCAATAGGGCTTCCGAAGGCGTCAATGACTATAAATGAATCTTTCTTGTCAATGGATGGCTTTCGCTTCAGGTTTCTAAAGGTAAACATTCAATTATAATCTGTTTTAACCAAAAAGACAACAAAAATTCAACTTAAAATCAATTACGAGATTATGAAACCATTTAAAGCGAGTAATAGGGCTTTCAAAGGCATCAATGACTATAAATGAACTTTTCTTGTCAATGGATGGCTTTCGCTTCAGGTTTCTAAAGGTAAACATTCAATTATAATCTGTTTTAACCAAAAAGACAACAAAAATTCAACTTAAAATCAATTACGAGATTATGAAACCGTTTAAAGCGAGCAATAGGGCTTCCGAAGGCATCAATGACTATAAATGAATCTTTCTTGTCAATGGATGGCTTTCGCTTCAGGTTTCTAAAGGTAAACATTCAATTATAATCTGTTTTAACCAAAAAGACAACAAAAATTCAATTTAAAATCAATTACGAGATTATGAAACCATTTAAAACGAGTAATAGGGCTTCCGAAGGAGTCAATGACTATAAATGAACTTTTCTTGTCAATGAATGGCTTTCGCTTCAGGTTTCTAAAAGTAAACATTCAATTATAATCTGTCTGCACCAAAAACACAACAAAAATTCAGCTTAATATCAATTACGAGATTATGAAACCATTTAAAGCGAGTAATAGGGCTTCCGAAGGCATCAATGACTATAAATGAACTTTTCTTGTCAATGGATGGCTTTCGCTTCGGGTTTCTAAAAGTAAACAATCAATTATAATCTGTTTTAACCAAAAAGGTAAAAAACATCCAACTTAAAATCAATTACGAGATTATGAAACCATTTAAAGCGACTAATAGGGCTTCCTAAGGCATCAATGACTATAAATGAACTTTTATTGTCAATGGATAACTTTCACTTCAGGTTTCTAAAGGTAAACATTCAATTATACTCTGGTTTAACAAAAAAGATAAGAAAAATTCAAGTTAAAATCAATTACGAGATTATGAAAGCATCTAAAGCGAGTAATAAGGCTTTCAAAGGCATTAATGACTATAAATGAACTTTTCTTGTCAATGGATGGCTTTCGCTTCAGGTTTCTAAAGGTAAACATTCAATTATAATCTGTTTTAACAAAAAAGACAACAAAAATTCAACTTAAAATCAATTACGAGATTATGAAAGCATTTAAAGCGAGTAATAGGGCTTCCGAAGGAATCAATGACTATAAATGAACTTTTCTTGTCAATGAATGGCTTTCGCTTCAAGTTTCTAAAAGTAAACATTCAATTATAATCTGTCTGCACCAAAAAGGCAACAAAAATTCAGCTTAATATCAATTACGAGATTATGAAACCATTTAAAGCGAGTAATAGGGCTTCCGAAGGCATCAATGACTATAAATGAACTTTTCTTGTCAATGGATGGCTTTCGCTTCGGGTTTCTAAAAGTAAACAATCAATTATAATCTGTTTTAACCAAAAAGGAAAAAAAATCCAACTTAAAATCAATTACGAGATTATGAAATCATTTAAAGCGACTAATAGGGCTTCCTAAGGCATCAATGACTTTAAATGAACTTTTATTGTCAATGGATAACTTTCACTTCAGGTTTCTAAAGGTAAACATTCAATTATACTCTGGTTTAACCAAAAAGATAAGAAAAATTCAACTTAAAATCAATTACGAGATTATGAAAGCATTTAAAGCGAGTAATAGGGCTTTCAAAGGCATTAATGACTATAAATGAACTTTTCTTGTCAATGGATAGCTTTCGCTTCAGGTTTCTAAAGGTAAACATTCAATTATAATCTGTTTTAATCAAAAAGACAACAAAAATTCAACTTAAAATCAATTACGAGATTATGAAAGCATTTAAAGCGAGTAATAGGGCTTCCGAAGGCATCAATGACTATAAATGAACTTTTATTGTCAGTGGATAGCTTTCACTTCAGGTTTCTAAATGTAAACATTCAATTATACCCTGTTTTAACCAAAAAGATAATAAAAATTCAACTTAAAATCAATTACGAGATTATGAAAGCATTTAAAGCGAGCAATACGGCTTTCAAAAGCATCAATGACGATAAATGAACTTTTCTTGTCAATGGATGGCTTTCGATTCAGGTTTCTAAAGGTAAACATTCAATTATAATCTGTTTTAACCAAAAAGACAACAAAAATTCAACTTAAAATCAATTACGAGATTATGAAAGCATTTAAAGCGAGTAATAGGGCTTCCGAACGCATCAGTGACTATAAATGAACTTTTCTTGTACATGGATGGCTTTCGCTTTAGGTTTCTAAAAGTAAACATTCAATTATAATCTGTCTGCAGCAAAAAGAGAACAAAAATTCAGCTAATATCAATTACGAGATTATGAAACCATTTAAAGCGAGTAATAGGGCTTCCGAAGGCATCAATGACTATAAATGAACTTTTCTTGTCAATGGATGGCTTTCGCTTCAGGTTTCTAAAGGTAAACATTCAATTATAATCTGTTTTAACCAAAAAGACAACAAAAATTCAACTTAACATCAATTACGAGATTATGAAACCATTTAAAGCGAGCAATAGGGCTTCCGAAGGCATCAATGACTATAAATGAACTTTTCTTGTCAATGGATGGCTTTCGCTTCAAGTTTCTAAAGGTAAACATTCAATTATAATCTGTTTTAACCCAAAAGACAACAAAAATTCAACTTAAAATCAATTACGAGATTATGAAACTATTTAAAACGAGTAATAGGGCTTCCGAAGGAATCAATGACTATAAATGAAATTTTCTTGTCAATGGATGGCTTTCGCTTCAGGTTTCTAAAAGTAAACATTCAATTATAATCTGTCTGCAGCAAAAAGACAACAAAAATTCAGCTTAATATCAATTACGAGATTATGAAACCATTTAAAGCGAGTAATAGGGCTTCCGAAGGCATCAATGACTATAAATGAACTTTTCTTGTCAATGGATGGCTTTGGCTTCGGGTTTCTAAAAGTAGACAATCAATTATAATCTGTTTTAACCAAAAAGGCAATAAAAATCCAACTTAAAATCAATTACGAGATTATGAAACCATTTAAAGCGACTAATAGGGCATCCTAAGGCATCAATGACTATAAATTAACTTTTATTGTCCGTGGATAGCTTTCACTTCAGGTTTCTAAATGTAAACATTCAATTATACTCTGTTTTAACCAAAAAGGTAATAAAAATCCAACTTAAAATCAATTACGAGATTATGAAACCATTTAAAGCGACTAATACGGGATCCTAAGGCATCAATGACTATAAATTAACTTTTATTATCAATGGATAGCTTTCACTTCAGGTTTCTAAATGTAAACATTCAATTATACTCTGTTTTAACCAAAAAGATAATAAAAATTCAACTTAAAATCAATTACGAGATTATGAAAGCATTTAAAGCGAGTAATAGGGCTTCCTAAGGCATCAATGACTATAAATGAACTTTTCTTGTCAATGGATGGCTTTCGCTTCAGGTTTCTAAAGATAAACATTCAATTATAATCTGTTTTAACCAAAAAGACAACAAAAATTCAACTTAACATCAATTACGAGATTATGAAACCATTTAAAGCGAGCAATAGGGCATCCGAAGGTATCAATGACTATAAATGAACTTTTCTTGTCAATGGATGGCTTTCGCTTTAGGTTTCTAAAGGTAAACATTCAATTATAATCTGTTTTAACCAAAAAGCCAACAAATATTCAACTTAAAATCAATTACGAGATTATGAAACCATTTAAAGCGAGCAATAGTGCTTCCGAAGGCATAAATGACTATAAATTAACTTTTCTTGTCAATGGATGGCTTTCGCTTCAGGTTTCTAAAGGTAAACATTCAATTATAATCTGTTTTAACCAAAAAGACAACAAAAATTCAACTTAAAATCAATTACGAGATTATGAAACCATTTAAAGCGAGTACTAGGGCTTTCAAAGGCATCAATGACTATAAATGAACTTTTCTTGTCAATGGATGGCTTTCGCTTCAGGTTTCTAAAGGTAAACATTCAATTATAATCTGTTTTAACCAAAAAGACAACAAAAATTCAACTTAAAATCAATTACGAGATTATGAAACCGTTTAAAGCGAGCAATAGGGCTTCCGAAGGCATCAATGACTATAAATGAATCTTTCTTGTCAATGGATGGCTTTCGCTTCAGGTTTCTAAAGGTAAACATTCAATTATAATCTGTTTTAACCAAAAAGACAACAAAAATTCAATTTAAAATCAATTACGAGATTATGAAACCATTTAAAACGAGTAATAGGGCTTCCGAAGGAGTCAATGACTATAAATGAACTTTTCTTGTCAATGAATGGCTTTCGCTTCAGGTTTCTAAAAGTAAACATTCAATTATAATCTGTCTGCACCAAAAAGACAACAAAAATTCAGCTTAATATCAATTACGAGATTATGAAACCATTTAAAGCGAGTAATAGGGCTTCCGAAGGCATCAATGACTATAAATGAACTTTTCTTGTCAATGAATGGCTTTCGCTTCGGGTTTCTAAAAGTAAACAATCAATTATAATCTGTTTTAACCGAAAAGGCAAAAAAAATCCAACTTAAAATCAATTACGAGATTATGAAACCATTTAAAGCGACTAATAGGGCTTCCTAAGGCATCAATGACTATAAATGAACTTTTATTGTCAATGGATAACTTTCACTTCAGGTTTCTAAAGGTAAACATTCAATTATACTCTGGTTTAACCAAAAAGATAAGAAAAATTCAACTTAAAATCAATTACGAGATTATGAAAGCATCTAAAGTGAGTAATAGGGCTTTCAAAGGCATTTATGACTATAAATGAACTTTTCTTGTCAATGGATGGCTTTCGCTTCAGGTTTCTAAAGGTAAACATTCAATTATAATCTGTTTTAACCAAAAAGACAACAAAAATTCAACTTAAAATCAATTACGAGATTATGAAAGCACTTAAAGCGAGTAATAAGGCTTTCGAAGGCATCAATGACTATAAATGAACTTTTATTGTCAGTGGATAGCTTTCACTTCAGGTTGCTAAACGTAAACATTGAATTATACCCTGTTTTAACCAAAAAGATAATAAAAATTCAACTTAAAATCAATTACGAGATTATGAAAGCATTTAAAGCGAGCAATACGGCTTTCAAAAGCATCAATGACTATAAATGAACTTTTCTTGTCAATGGATGGCTTTCGCTTCAGGTTTCTAAAGGTAAACATTCAATTATAATCTGTTTTAACCGAAAAGACAACAAAAATTCAACTTAACATCAATTACGAGATTATGAAACCATTTAAAGCGAGCAATAGGGCTTCCGAAGGCGTCAATGACTATAAATGAACTTTTCTTCTCAATGGATGGCTTTCGCTTCAGGTTTCTAAAGGTAAACATTCAATTATAATCTGTTTTAACCCAAAAGACAACAAAAATTCAACTTAAAATGAATTACGAGATTATGAAACCGTTTAAAGCGAGCAATGGGGCTTCCGAAGGCATCAATGACTATAAATGAATCTTTCTTGTCAATGGATGGCTTTCGCTTCAGGTTTCTAAAGGTAAACATTCAATTATAATCTGTTTTAACGAAAAAGACAACAAAAATTCAACTTAAAATCAATTACGAGATTATGAAAGCATTTAAAGCGAGTAATAGGGCTTTCGAAGGCATCAATGACTATAAATGAACTTTTATTGTCAGTGGATAGCTTTCACTTCAGGTTGCTAAACGTAAACATTGAATTATACCCTGTTTTAACCAAAAAGATAATAAAAATTCAACTTAAAATCAATTACGAGATTATGAAAGCATTTAAAGCGAGCAATACGGCTTTCACAAGCATCAATGACTATAAATGAACTTTTCTTGTCAATGGATGGCTTTCGCTTCAGGTTTCTAAAGGTAAACATTCAATTATAATCTGTTTTAACCAAAAAGACAACAAAAATTCAACTTAAAATCAATTACGAGATTATGAAACCGTTTAAAGCGAGCAATAGGGCTTCCGAAGGCGTCAATGACTATAAATGAATCTTTCTTGTCAATGGATGGCTTTCGCTTCAGGTTTCTAAAGGTAAACATTCAATTATAATCTGTTTTAACCAAAAAGACAACAAAAATTCAACTTAACATCAATTACGAGATTATGAAACCATTTAAAGCGAGCAATAGGGCTTCCGAAGGCATCAATGACTATAAATGAACTTTTCTTGTCAATGGATGGCTTTCGCTTCAAGTTTCTAAAGGTAAACATTCAATTATAATCTGTTTTAACCCAAAAGACAACAAAAATTCAACTTAAAATCAATTACGAGATTATGAAACTATTTAAAACGAGTAATAGGGCTTCCGAAGGAATCAATGACTATAAATGAACTTTTCTTGTCAATGGATGGCTTTCGCTTCAGGTTTCTAAAAGTAAACATTCAATTATAATCTGTCTGCAGCAAAAAGACAACAAAAATTCAGCTTAATATCAATTACGAGATTATGAAACCATTTAAAGTGAGTAATAGGGCTTCCGAAGGCTTTAATGACTATAAATGAACTTTTCTTGTCAATGGATGGCTTTTGCTTCGGGTTTCTAAAAGTAAACAATCAATTATAATCTGTTTTAACCAAAAAGGTAATAAAAATCCAACTTAAAATCAATTACGAGATTATGAAACCATTTAAAGCGACTAATAGGGCATCCTAAGGCATCAATGACTATAAATTAACTTTTATTGTCCGTGGATAGCTTTCACTTCAGGTTTCTAAATGTAAACATTCAATTATACTCTGTTTTAACCAAAAAGGTAATAAAAATCCAACTTAAAATCAATTACGAGATTATGAAACCATTTAAAGCGACTAATACGGGATCCTAAGGCATCAATGACTATAAATTAACTTTTATTGTCAATGGATAGCTTTCACTTCAGGTTTCTAAATGTAAACATTCAATTATACTCTGTTTTAACCAAAAAGATAATAAAAATTCAACTGAAAATCAATTACGAGATTATGAAAGCATTTAAAGCGAGTAATAGGGCTTCCTAAGGCATCAATGACTATAAATGAACTTTTCTTGTCAATGGATGGCTTTCGCTTCAGGTTTCTAAAGATAAACATTCAATTATAATCTGTTTTAACCAAAAAGACAACAAAAATTCAACTTAACATCAATTACGAGATTATGAAACCATTTAAAGCGAGCAATAGGGCATCCGAAGGTATCAATGACTATAAATGAACTTTTCTTGTCAATGGATGGCTTTCGCTTTAGGTTTCTAAAGGTAAACATTCAATTATAATATGTTTTAACCAAAAAGCCAACAAAAATTCAACTTAAAATCAATTACGAGATTATGAAACCATTTAAAGCGAGCAATAGTGCTTCCGAAGGCATCAATGACTATAAATTCACTTTTCTTGTCAATGGATGGCTTTCGCTTCAGGTTTCTAAAGGTAAACATTCAATTATAATCTGTTTTAACCAAAAAGACAACAAAAATTCAACTTAAAATCAATTACGAGATTATGAAACCATTTAAAGCGAGTAATAGGGCTTTCAAAGGCATCAATGACTATAAATGAACTTTTCTTGTCAATGGATGGCTTTCGCTTCAGGTTTCTAAAGGTAAACATTCAATTATAATCTGTTTTAACCAAAAAGACAACAAAAATTCAACTTAAAATCAATTACGAGATTATGAAACCGTTTAAAGCAAGCAATAGGGCTTCCGAAGGCATCAATGACTATAAATGAATCTTTCTTGTCAATGGATGGCTTTCGCTTCAGGTTTCTAAAGGTAAACATTCAATTATAATCTGTTTTAACCAAAAAGACAACAAAAATTCAATTTAAAATCAATTACGAGATTATGAAACCATTTAAAACGAGTAATAGGGCTTCCGAAGGAGTCAATGACTATAAATGAACTTTTCTTGTCAATGAATGGCTTTCGCTTCAGGTTTCTAAAAGTAAACATTCAATTATAATCTGTCTGCACCAAAAAGACAACAAAAATTCAGCTTAATATCAATTACGAGATTATGAAACCATTTAAAGCGAGTAATAGGGCTTCCGAAGGCATCAATGACTATAAATGAACTTTTCTTGTCAATGGATGGCTTTCGCTTCGGGTTTCTAAAAGTAAACAATCAATTATAATCTGTTTTAACCAAAAAGGTAAAAAAACATCCAACTTAAAATCAATTACGAGATTATGAAACCATTTAAAGCGACTAATAGGGCTTCCTAAGGCATCAATGACTATAAATGAACTTTTATTGTCAATGGATAACTTTCACTTCAGGTTTCTAAAGGTAAACATTCAATTATAATCTGTTTTAACCAAAAAGCCAACAAATATTCAACTTAAAATCAATTACGAGATTATGAAACCATTTAAAGCGAGCAATAGTGCTTCCGAAGGCATCAATGACTATAAATTAACTTTTCTTGTCAATGGATGGCTTTCGCTTCAGGTTTCTAAAGGTAAACATTCAATTATAATCTGTTTTAACCAAAAAGACAACAAAAATTCAACTTAAAATCAATTACGAGATTATGAAACCATTTAAAGCGAGTACTAGGGCTTTCAAAGGCATCAATGACTATAAATGAACTTTTCTTGTCAATGGATGGCTTTCGCTTCAGGTTTCTAAAGGTAAACATTCAATTATAATCTGTTTTAACCAAAAAGACAACAAAAATTCAACTTAAAATCAATTACGAGATTATGAAATCGTTTAAAGCGAGCAATAGGGCTTCCGAAGGCATCAATGACTATAAATGAATCTTTCTTGTCAATGGATGGCTTTCGCTTCAGGTTTCTAAAGGTAAACATTCAATTATAATCTGTTTTAACCAAAAAGACAACAAAAATTCAATTTAAAATCAATTACGAGATTATGAAACCATTTAAAACGAGTAATAGGGCTTCCGAAGGAATCAATGACTATAAATGAACTTTTCTTGTCAATGAATGGCTTTCGCTTCAGGTTTCTAAAAGTAAACATTCAATTATAATCTGTCTGCACCAAAAAGACAACAAAAATTCAGCTTAATATCAATTACGAGATTATGAAACCATTTAAAGCGAGTAATAGGGCTTCCGAAGGCATCAATGACTATAAATGAACTTTTCTTGTCAATGGATGGCTTTCGCTTCGGGTTTCTAAAAGTAAACAATCAATTATAATCTGTTTTAACCGAAAAGGAAAAAAAATCCAACTTAAAATCAATTACGAGATTATGAAATCATTTAAAGCGACTAATAGGGCTTCCTAAGGCATCAATGACTTTAAATGAACTTTTATTGTCAATGGATAACTTTCACTTCAGGTTTCTAAAGGTAAACATTCAATTATACTCTGGTTTAACCAAAAAGATAAGAAAAATTCAACTTAAAATCAATTACGAGATTATGAAAGCATTTAAAGCGAGTAATAGGGCTTTCAAAGGCATTAATGACTATAAATGAACTTTTCTTGTCAATGGATAGCTTTCGCTTCAGGTTTCTAAAGGTAAACATTCAATTATAATCTGTTTTAATAAAAAAGGCAACAAAAATTCAACTTAAAATCAATTACGAGATTATGAAAGCATTTAAAGCGAGTAATAGGGCTTCCGAAGGCATCAATGACTATAAATGAACTTTTATTGTCAGTGGATAGCTTTCACTTCAGGTTTCTAAACGTAAACATTCAATTATACCCTGTTTTAACCAAAAAGATAATAAAAATTCAACTTAAAATCAAGTACGAGATTATGAAAGCATTTAAAGCGAGCAATACGGCTTTCAAAAGCATCAATGACGATAAATGAACTTTTCTTGTCAATGGATGGCTTTCGATTCAGGTTTCTAAAGGTAAACATTCAATTATAATCTGTTTTAACCAAAAAGACAACAAAAATTCAACTTAAAATCAATTACGAGATTATGAAAGCATTTAAAGCGAGTAATAGGGCTTCCGAACGCATCAGTGACTATAAATGAACTTTTCTTGTACATGGATGGCTTTCGCTTTAGGTTTCTAAAAGTAAACATTCAATTATAATCTGTCTGCAGCAAAAAGAGAACAAAAATTCAGCTAATATCAATTACGAGATTATGAAACCATTTAAAGCGAGTAATAGGGCTTCCGAAGGCTTTAATGACTATAAATGAACTTTTCTTGTCAATGGATGGCTTTCGCTTCAGGTTTCTAAAGGTAAACATTCAATTATAATCTGTTTTAACCAAAAAGACAACAAAAATTCAACTTAACATCAATTACGAGATTATGAAACCATTTAAAGCGAGCAATAGGGCTTCCGAAGGCATCAATGACTATAAATGAACTTTTCTTGTCAATGGATGGCTTTCGCTTCAAGTTTCTAAAGGTAAACATTCAATTATAATCTGTTTTAACCCAAAAGACAACAAAAATTCAACTTAAAATCAATTACGAGATTATGAAACTATTTAAAACGAGTAATAGGGCTTCCGAAGGAATCAATGACTATAAATGAAATTTTCTTGTCAATGGATGGCTTTCGCTTCAGGTTTCTAAAAGTAAACATTCAATTATAATCTGTCTGCAGCAAAAAGACAACAAAAATTCAGCTTAATATCAATTACGAGATTATGAAACCATTTAAAGCGAGTAATAGGGCTTCCGAAGGCATCAATGACTATAAATGAACTTTTCTTGTCAATGGATGGCTTTGGCTTCGGGTTTCTAAAAGTAGACAATCAATTATAATCTGTTTTAACCAAAAAGGCAATAAAAATCCAACTTAAAATCAATTACGAGATTATGAAACCATTTAGAGCGACTAATAGGGCATCCTAAGGCATCAATGACTATAAATTAACTTTTATTGTCCGTGGATAGCTTTCACTTCAGGTTTCTAAATGTAAACATTCAATTATACTCTGTTTTAACCAAAAAGGTAATAAAAATCCAACTTAAAATCAATTACGAGATTATGAAACCATTTAAAGCGACTAATACGGGATCCTAAGGCATCAATGACTATAAATTAACTTTTATTATCAATGGATAGCTTTCACTTCAGGTTTCTAAATGTAAACATTCAATTATACTCTGTTTTAACCAAAAAGATAATAAAAATTCAACTTAAAATCAATTACGAGATTATGAAAGCATTTAAAGCGAGTAATAGGGCTTCCTAAGGCATCAATGACTATAAATGAACTTTTCTTGTCAATGGATGGCTTTCGCTTCAGGTTTCTAAAGATAAACATTCAATTATAATCTGTTTTAACCAAAAAGACAACAAAAATTCAACTTAACATCAATTACGAGATTATGAAACCATTTAAAGCGAGCAATAGGGCATCCGAAGGTATCAATGACTATAAATGAACTTTTCTTGTCAATGGATGGCTTTCGCTTTAGGTTTCTAAAGGTAAACATTCAATTATAATCTGTTTTAACCAAAAAGCCAACAAATATTCAACTTAAAATCAATTACGAGATTATGAAACCATTTAAAGCGAGCAATAGTGCTTCCGAAGGCATCAATGACTATAAATTAACTTTTCTTGTCAATGGATGGCTTTCGCTTCAGGTTTCTAAAGGTAAACATTCAATTATAATCTGTTTTAACCAAAAAGACAACAAAAATTCAACTTAAAATCAATTACGAGATTATGAAACCATTTAAAGCGAGTACTAGGGCTTTCAAAGGCATCAATGACTATAAATGAACTTTTCTTGTCAATGGATGGCTTTCGCTTCAGGTTTCTAAAGGTAAACATTCAATTATAATCTGTTTTAACCAAAAAGACAACAAAAATTCAACTTAAAATCAATTACGAGATTATGAAACCGTTTAAAGCGAGCAATAGGGCTTCCGAAGGCATCAATGACTATAAATGAATCTTTCTTGTCAATGGATGGCTTTCGCTTCAGGTTTCTAAAGGTAAACATTCAATTATAATCTGTTTTAACCAAAAAGACAACAAAAATTCAATTTAAAATCAATTACGAGATTATGAAACCATTTAAAACGAGTAATAGGGCTTCCGAAGGAATCAATGACTATAAATGAACTTTTCTTGTCAATGAATGGCTTTCGCTTCAGGTTTCTAAAAGTAAACATTCAATTATAATCTGTCTGCACCAAAAAGACAACAAAAATTCAGCTTAATATCAATTACGAGATTATGAAACCATTTAAAGCGAGTAATAGGGCTTCCGAAGGCATCAATGACTATAAATGAACTTTTCTTGTCAATGGATGGCTTTCGCTTCGGGTTTCTAAAAGTAAACAATCAATTATAATCTGTTTTAACCAAAAAGGCAAAAAAAATCCAACTTAAAATCAATTACGAGATTATGAAACCATTTAAAGCGACTAATAGGGCTTCCTAAGGCATCAATGACTATAAATGAACTTTTATTGTCAATGGATAACTTTCACTTCAGGTTTCTAAAGGTAAACATTCAATTATACTCTGGTTTAACCAAAAAGATAAGAAAAATTCAACTTAAAATCAATTACGAGATTATGAAAGCATCTAAACTGAGTAATAGGGCTTTCAAAGGCATTTATGACTATAAATGAACTTTTCTTGTCAATGGATGGCTTTCGCTTCAGGTTTCTAAAGGTAAACATTCAATTATAATCTGTTTTAACCAAAAAGACAACAAAAATTCAACTTAAAATCAATTACGAGATTATGAAAGCACTTAAAGCGAGTAATAAGGCTTTCGAAGGCATCAATGACTATAAATGAACTTTTATTGTCAGTGGATAGCTTTCACTTCAGGTTGCTAAACGTAAACATTGAATTATACCCTGTTTTAACCAAAAAGATAATAAAAATTCAACTTAAAATCAATTACGAGATTATGAAAGCATTTAAAGCGAGCAATACGGCTTTCAAAAGCATCAATGACTATAAATGAACTTTTCTTGTCAATGGATGGCTTTCGCTTCAGGTTTCTAAAGGTAAACATTCAATTATAATCTGTTTTAACCGAAAAGACAACAAAAATTCAACTTAACATCAATTACGAGATTATGAAACCATTTAAAGCGAGCAATAGGGCTTCCGAAGGCGTCAATGACTATAAATGAACTTTTCTTGTCAATGGATGGCTTTCGCTTCAGGTTTCTAAAGGTAAACATTCAATTATAATCTGTTTTAACCCAAAAGACAACAAAAATTCAACTTAAAATGAATTACGAGATTATGAAACCGTTTAAAGCGAGCAATGGGGCTTCCGAAGGCATCAATGACTATAAATGAATCTTTCTTGTCAATGGATGGCTTTCGCTTCAGGTTTCTAAAGGTAAACATTCAATTATAATCTGTTTTAACCAAAAAGACAACAAAAATTCAACTTAAAATCAATTACGAGATTATGAAAGCATTTAAAGCGAGTAATAGGGCTTTCGAAGGCATCAATGACTATAAATGAACTTTTATTGTCAGTGGATAGCTTTCACTTCAGGTTGCTAAACGTAAACATTGAATTATACCCTGTTTTAACCAAAAAGATAATAAAAATTCAACTTAAAATCAATTACGAGATTATGAAAGCATTTAAAGCGAGCAATACGGCTTTCACAAGCATCAATGACTATAAATGAACTTTTCTTGTCAATGGATGGCTTTGGCTTCAGGTTTCTAAAGGTAAACATTCAATTATAATCTGTTTTAAACAAAAGACAACAAAAATTCAACTTCAAATCAATTACGAGATTATGAAACTATTTAAAACGAGTAATAGGGCTTCCGAAGGAATCAATGACTATAAATGAACTTTTCTTGTCAATGGATGGCTTTCGCTTCAGGTTTCTAAAAGTAAACATTCAATTATAATCTGTCTGCAGCAAAAAGACAACAAAAATTCAGCTTAATATCAATTACGAGATTATGAAACCATTTAAAGTGAGTAATAGGGCTTCCGAAGGCTTTAATGACTATAAATGAACTTTTCTTGTCAATGGATGGCTTTTGCTTCGGGTTTCTAAAAGTAAACAATCAATTATAATCTGTTTTAGCCAAAAAGGTAAAAAAAATCCAACTTAAAATCAATTACGAGATTATGAAACCATTTAAAGCGACTAATAGGGTATCCTAAGGCATCAATGACTATAAATGAACTTTTATTTTCAATGGATGGCTTTCACTTCTGATTTCTAAAGGTAAACACTCCGATATACTCTGTTTTAACCAAAAAGATAATAAAAATTCAACTTAAAATCAATTACGAGATTATGAAACGATTTAAAGCGAGTAATAGGGCTTTCAAAGACATCAATGACTATAAATGAACTTTTCTTGTCAATGGATGGCTTTCGCTTCAGGTTTCTAAAGGTAAACATTCAATTATAATCTGTTTTAACCAAAAAGACAATAAAAATTCAACTTAAAATCAATTACGAGATTATGAAACCATTTAAAATGAGTATTAGGGCTTCCGAAGGAATCAATGACTATAAATGAACTTTTGTTGTCAATGGATGGCTTTCGCTTCAGGTTTCTAAAAGTAAACATTCAATTATAATCTATCTGCACCAAAAAGACAACAAAAATTCAGCTTAATATCAACTACGAGATTATGAAACCATTTAAAGCGAGTAATAGAGCTTCCGAAGGCATCAATGACTATAAATGAACTTTTCTTGTCAATGGATGGCTTTCACTTCGAGTTTCTAAAAGTAAACAATCAATTATAATCTGTTTTAACCAAAAAGGTAAAAAAAATCCAACTTAAAATCAATTACGAGATTATGAAACCATTTAAAGCGACTAATAGCGCATCCTATGGCATCAATGACTATAAATGAACTTTTATTGTCAATGGATCGCTTTCACTTCAGGTTTCTAAAGGTAAACACTCAGATATACTCTGTTTTAACCAAAAAGATAATAAAAATTTAACTTAAAATCAATTACGAGATTTTGAAACCATTTAAAGCGAGTAATAGGGCTTTCAAAGGCATCAATGACTATAAATGAACTTTTCTTGTCAATGGATGGCTTTCGCTTCAGGTTTCTAAAGGTAAACATTCAATTATAATCTGTTTTAACCAAAAAGACAACAAAAATTCAACTTAAAATGAATTACGAGATTATGAAACCGTTTAAAGCGAGCAATGGGGCTTCCGAATGCATCAATGACTATAAATGAATCTTTCTTGTCAATGGATGGCTTTCGCTTCAGGTTTCTAAAGGTAAACATTCAATTATAATCTGTTTTAACCAAAAAGACAACAAAAATTCAACTTAAAATCAATTACGAGATTATGAAAGCATTTAAAGCGAGTAATAGGGCTTTCGAAGGCATCAATGACTATAAATGAACTTTTATTGTCAGTGGATAGCTTTCACTTCAGGTTGCTAAACGTAAACATTGAATTATACCCTGTTTTAACCAAAAAGATAATAAAAATTCAACTTAAAATCAATTACGAGATTATGAAAGCATTTAAAGCGAGCAATACGGCTTTCAAAAGCATCAATGACTATAAATGAACTTTTCTTGTCAATGGATGGCTTTCGCTTCAGGTTTCTAAAGGTAAACATTCAATTATAATCTGTTTTAACCAAAAAGACAACAAAAATTCAACTTAACATCAATTACGAGATTATGAAACCATTTAAAGCGAGCAATAGGGCTTCCGAAGGCGTCAATGACTATAAATGAACTTTTCTTGTCAATGGATGGCTTTCGCTTCAGGTTTCTAAAGGTAAACATTCAATTATAATCTGTTTTAACCCAAAAGACAACAAAAATTCAACTTAAAATCAATTACGAGATTATGAAACTATTTAAAACGAGTAATAGGGCTTCCGAAGGAATCAATGACTATAAATGAACTTTTCTTGTCAATGGATGGCTTTCGCTTCAGGTTTCTAAAAGTAAACATTCAATTATAATCTGTCTGCAGCAAAAAGACAACAAAAATTCAGCTTAATCTCAATTACGAGATTATGAAACCATTTAAAGTGAGTAATAGGGCTTCCGAAGGCTTTAATGACTATAAATGAACTTTTCTTGTCAATGGATGGCTTTTGCTTCGGGTTTCTAAAAGTAAACAATCAATTATAATCTGTTTTAGCCAAAAAGGTAAAAAAAATCCAACTTAAAATCAATTACGAGATTATGAAACCATTTAAAGCGACTAATAGGGTATCCTAAGGCATCAATGACTATAAATGAACTTTTATTTTCAATGGATGGCTTTCACTTCTGGTTTCTAAAGGTAAACACTCCGATATACTCTGTTTTAACCAAAAAGATAATAAAAATTCAACTTAAAATCAATTACGAGATTATGAAACCATTTAAAGCGAGTAATAGGGCTTTCAAAGGCATCAATGACTATAAATGAACTTTTCTTGTCAATGGATGGCTTTCGCTTCAGGTTTCTAAAGGTAAACATTCAATTATAATCTGTTTTAACCAAAAAGACAATAAAAATTCAACTTAAAATCAATTACGAGATTATGAAACCATTTAAAATGAGTATTAGGGCTTCCGAAGGAATCAATGACTATAAATGAACTTTTGTTGTCAATGGATGGCTTTCGCTTCAGGTTTCTAAAAGTAAACATTCAATTATAATCTATCTGCACCAAAAAGACAACAAAAATTCAGCTTACCCATGCTTTTGTTCTTGATTTCCATGGTTGAATATTGAGTTATCATGATGAATTCAATTCTGAAAAATGGGTATGGAAGAGGAATTGTTGTTGGAATAATTTGATTTTAGACTATGTTAGTGTTTAGAGATAGTTAAGCATGGTTATGAACAAAAACACTAAAGAAATATTTAATTTCTCTAGGGTTCCTTGTTGGCTGAACCATGAGGGCTGAATATCAATGGGGGATTGTTTTTATTTCAAGGAAAATGGCATGGAAAATGATGAAGTAAGGTGAAACGGTTATGTAGAAAAAATTCGATGCTAGTACACCAAATGACCAAATTTTTTTTCTATAAGGAATTGTGAGGGTTCTAATGCTGAATTTGGCTTTATTTAAATGTATGTGGTAAATTAAGGTATTAGAGGAGAAATGAATTAATTTAGAGGTGATTTGGACACAATCGTCGATTAATCGGGTGATCGGTCGAATTTAATCGATACCGTGATTAAGCGGTAATCGGGTATATTTGTGCATTTACATATCAAGCATTAGTAGTTTAAATTAATTTATATCAATTTAGGGACAATATGGTAAATTCCTCGACTTGGTTATTTGTCAAGGTGGTGAGACGTCCGGAAAAGGCAAAGGAATTACGCTTGAGGACTATTAGTCAGAGTTCACCCGGAATCCGAATTTTCGACACCTGTGAGTGGACTGCCTATCAAAATTGTTTTGGGAATATGACTGTTTTGAACAAAGTGTTTGAATGATTTTATGCAATTTTTCATGAAAATGAATGCCTTGGGAACAAGCTTTTGAGAAAAGGTTTATGTTATGAAATGTGGTTATTATGGATTTCTATGTGGCTGCATTATGTTGATATACATATGTGCTTGAATATAATGTTGTGTAATTATGTTGACTCGGCTATGTGCGAGTAGGGAGTGTGCATAAGCCGAGGATGACCCGGTTATGTGCGAGTAGGGAGTGCGCATAATCCGGTGATGACCCAGCCATGTGCGAGTAGGGAGTGCGCATGAGCTGGTGATGATGATGATGGGTTGGTGAGATGATGATGATGGGTATATACGTATATATATATACATATGTAAATGTGTGTGATATAGCAAATTGATGGACAATGATTTATGGTTGTAATGTACGTAAAATTTGACACATTATACTTTGAGAATTTTCATGAATGTTAGGTTGATTTTATTAGTTTAGTAGGATGGCTTTTGTTGAGTGAGGAAAAATGTTTATCTTGTTGCCTTGTTTTCACTGCATCGAAATTCATGCTCGCTGTAGCGAAAAAAAAAACTCTGGGGTTTGGAGGGGTTTTAAATAGGAATGAACTAAATTGCATTGTTTGAAACAAGTGCATCATGATTTTAAATTTTTCCTAATTGTTGCTTGTTCCCTTCCTTGTTCACTCACTGGGTTTATACTCACCATTTTCAAATTCATGTTTTCAGATCACGAGGTAGCCGATAATTAGGACGAGGTGTCCTTGTAGATCTGTGTACATCTTCTGGTAGGTGTCTCGGCATTCGGTAGCTGTATATCCATCCGAGTCACTCCGCTGGAGGTCGAGTATTATTTTGTTATGTATAGATGAACTTAAATGTAAATTTTAAAAGAGTAATGCCAGTACGAGTTGGCAATGTGTATCACTATTTTGACTCAAAGTCATGAAATACGACTTAGTGATAATAAATAGAATCATAAGTAAAATAAATAATAGGCTTGCTTGGGTTTAGTGGATTACGTCCATTGGACCCATGCGCCGGTCATGACCCGGAATTTGGGTCGTGACAGTATTGGTATCAGAGCCCTAGGTTTGTCTAGGTCCTAGAACTTCCTTTTTGTTAGTCCAGCGGAGAGTCGGGTCTTTATGTGGGAACTTCAGTTGTAAAGTGTGAACCGCGGCACATTTTACAACCAAATGACCGCATAGATTCCCTATCTTAGAAACCACCTGTTGCTTTAAGTATGATTATAATATGTGTTTAATAACAGGCGTTTGCTTTTGTCTAGGTAAGAATGCCGCCTAAGACACGAGCCGCCTCAAGACGGGCAAGGGAGCAAGATGTTCCCATTGAGATGGCAGATAGACCACGGGCATCCACCCAGAGAGGCCGAGGTAGACGTGGCAGGGTCACTAGGCCGGTGGGGTTGGATACGCCTGTGAGTAGGCAAGAAGAGGGACAGTCCTCAGGTGATGTAGATAGACACCCAGCTAGGGGTATTACTATTGAGGATTTGGCGGCAGGCCTACAGGGAGTTAACCGGGTTGTAGAGATGATGGCGACCCGCATGGAAGATATACAAAAGGTAGTAGAGGGGAGACCTACAGTACAAGAATCCCCTAGCTCCCAAGGACAGGCCGATCACCAACATCATGAGGAGGAGAGGGGACATCTAGATATTTCTCTTCCTGACTTTCTCAAGCTTAAGCCTCCAACATTTACAGGGTCTGATGCATCGGAGAAACCCCAGGTTTTCTTGGATAAGATGGAAAAAATTTGTAAAGCCTTGGGATGTTCTAGTGTTCGGTCAGTTGAGCTAGCCGCCTTCCAATTAGAGGATGTGGCGCAGGAATGGTATAGCTCTTTATGTAGAGGCAGACCGACTAATGCAACACCGTTGGCCTGGAGTGAGTTCAGTGTAGCCTTCTTAGATCGATTCTTACCACTCAGTGTGCGTAATGCCAGAGCTAGAGAGTTTGAGACTTTGGTACAGACTTCAAGCATGACGGTGTCTGAGTATGACATCAAGTTCACGCAGCTAGCTCGTTATGCGCCCTATCTCGTTTCTACTGAGGAGATGAAGATTCAGAGGTTTGTGGATGGGTTAGTGGAGCCATTATTTAGGGCTGTGGCATCCCGAGATTTCACTACCTATTCTGCAGCAGTGGATCGTGCTCAACGCATCGAGATGAGGACCAATGAGAGTAGGGCTGCGAGAGATAGAGCAAAAAGGGGCAAGACAGAGGGTTATCAGGGCCGTAGAGATTTCAGCAGTGGTGGTTCATCTTCTAGCCGTCAGGGTCCACAGAGGGACTCACGGTTACCGCAGCAGGGGAGTGACGCACCTGGTGCTAATATTAGGGTGGGACAGAGAACCTTCAATTCTAGGAGGCAGCAAGATTCTAGACAGAGTAGTCAAGTCATTCGCTCTTGTGATACTTGTGGGAGACGACATAGTGGACGGTGCTTCCTTACTACAAAAACTTGTTACGGGTGCGGTCAACCTGGGCATATTAGGAGGGATTGTCCGATGGCACATCAATCACCAGATTCTGCTCGTGGTTCCACTCAGCCAGCTTCATCTGCTCCGTCAGTTGCTGTCTCATCTGGCCGGGAGGTTAGTGGATCGAGAGGTAGAGGTGCGGGTACTTCCTCTCAAGGCAGACCATCTGGGTCCGGACATCAAAGTTCTATTGGTAGAGGCCAAGCGAGGGTGTTTGCTTTAACACAGCAGGAGGCTCAAACATCCAATGCCGTGGTCTCAGGTATTCTCTCCGTTTGTAATATGAATGCTCGAGTACTATTTGATCCTGGTGCTACCCATTCTTTTATCTCTCCATGTTTTGCATCTCGGTTGGGTAGAGGTCGTGTTAGGAGAGAGGAACAATTAGTGGTGTCTACTCCTTTAAAGGAGATATTTGTGGCCGAGTGGGAATATGAGCATGTGTAGTGCGAGTCAAGGACAAAGACACTTCGGTGAATCTAGTGGTGCTAGACACCTTAGACTTTGATGTAATCTTGGGGATGAATTGGTTATCACCCTGTCATGCTAGTGTGGACTGCTATCATAAATTGGTTAGATTTGATTTCCCCGGTGAACCATCATTTAGTATTCAGGGGGATAGGAGTAATGCTCCAACCAATTTGATATCGGTCATATCTGCCAGAAGATTATTACGACAGGGTTGTATAGGTTACTTGGCTGTTGTAAAGGATAGTCAGGCAAAGATTGGAGATGTAACTCAAGTGTCGGTGGTGAAGGAGTTCGTGGATGTATTTCCTGAAGAGCTACCAGGTTTGCCTCCTGAACGGGAGGTTGAGTTTTGCATAGATTTGATTCCCGACACTAGACCTATATCCATACCCCCATATAGAATGGCACCTGCAGAGCTTAAAGAGCTTAAGGATCAGTTGGAGGATTTGTTGGATAAAGGTTTCATACGACCTAGTGTATCCCCATGGGGAGCACCAGTGTTATTTGTGAAGAAGAAAGATGGGTCACTTAGGCTGTGCATTGATTATCGACAGCTTAATAAAGTGACGGTGAAGAATAAATATCCTCTCCCAAGGATAGATGATTTATTTGATCAACTACAAGGAGCACAATGTTTTTCTAAGATAGATCTGCGATCTGGGTACCATCAGTTGAGAATCCGGAACGAAGATATACCCAAGACCGCATTTCGAACAAGATATGGGCACTATGAGTTCTTAGTGATGTCATTTGGGCTCACGAATGCTCCTGCAGCCTTTATGGATTTGATGAACCGAGTGTTCAAACCTTATTTGGATAAGTTTGTAGTGGTGTTTATTGATGATATTTTGATATATTCAAAGAGTCGAGAGGAGCATGAGCAGCATCTTAAGATAGTGCTCCAAATTTTGAGAGAACATCGATTGTATGCTAAGTTCTCCAAGTGTGAGTTTTGGCTCGAAAGTGTTGCATTCTTGGGGCATGTGGTATCTAAGGAGGGGATACGAGTTGATACAAAGAAAATTGAAGCAGTGGAAAAATGGCCAAGGCCAACATCAGTTACGGAGATTAGAAGCTTTGTGGGTTTAGCTGGCTATTATCGTCGCTTTGTGAAAGACTTCTCCAAAATAGTTGCCCCTTTGACTAAGCTGACACGTAAAGATACAAAATTTGAGTGGTCTGATGCTTGTGAGAATAGTTTTGAGAAGCTTAAGGCATGTCTCACCACAGCTCCAGTGTTAAGCCTGCCGCAAGGCACAGGGGGTTACACGGTGTTTTGTGATGCATCGGGGGTTGGTTTAGGATGTGTATTGATGCAACATGGGAAGGTGATTGCGTATGCATCTAGGCAACTTAAAAGGCATGAGCAGAATTACCCCATACACGATTTGGAAATGGCAGCAATCGTGTTTGCCTTAAAGATTTGGAGACATTACTTGTATGGTGAGACTTGCGAGATATACACGGACCACAAAAGTCTGAAGTATATATTTCAGCAGAGGGATCTTAACTTACGGCAACGTAGATGGATGGAGTTGCTAAAGGATTATGATTGTACTATTCTTTATCATCCCGGTAAGGCCAATGTAGTGGCGGATGCCTTGAGTCGAAAATCAATGGGAAGCTTGGCACATATTTCCATTGGTAGGAGATCTTTGGTTAGAGAGATCCATAGCTTGGGAGACATAGGTGTGCGTTTGGAAGTTGCGGAGACAAATGCTTTGCTAGCACACTTTAGAGTGAGGCCTATTTTAATGGACAGGATTAAAGAAGCACAAAGTAAAGATGAGTTTGTGATTAAGGCCTTAGAGGATCCTCAGGGTAGGAAAGGAAAAATGTTTACTAAAGGCACAGATGGAGTGTTGAGGTATGGAACCAGACTTTATGTGCCTGATGGTGACGGGTTGAGGAGAGAAATATTAGAGGAAGCTCACATGGCAGCTTATGTGGTACATCCAGGGGCTACAAAAATGTATCAAGATTTGAAAGAGGTGTATTGGTGGGAAGGACTTAAGAGAGATGTAGCTGAGTTTGTCTCCAAGTGCCTGGTTTGTCAGCAGGTTAAGGCCGAGCATCAAAAGCCTGCAGGGCTACTACAGCCATTACCAGTACCCGAGTGGAAGTGGGAACATATTGCTATGGACTTTGTAACGGGTTTGCCTCGAACCAGTGGGGGATATGATTCAATTTGGATAGTAGTGGACCGGTTAACAAAGTCAGCTCATTTTCTTCCGGTTAAGACTACTTATGGGGCTGCCCAATATGCTCGAGTTTATGTGGATGAGATAGTGCGACTACATGGTATTCCCATTTCTATAGTATCTGACAGAGGAGCTCAGTTTACTAGTAGGTTTTGGGGAAAGTTGCAAGAAGCATTGGGCACTAAGTTGGATTTCAGCACAGCTTTCCACCCTCAGACTGATGGACAATCTGAACGGACCATACAGACATTGGAGGATATGTTGAGGGCTTGTGTGATAGACCTTGGTGTCAGGTGGGAACAATATCTACCCTTAGTGGAATTTGCCTACAACAACAGTTTCCAAACTAGCATCCAAATGGCACCATTTGAGGCCTTATATGGACGAAGATGTAGGTCACCCATTGGATGGCTAGAGGTGGGAGAAAGGAAACTTTTGGGGCCTGAATTGGTGCAGGATGCAACCGAGAAAATACACATGATCCGTCAGAAGATGTTAACAGCACAAAGTAGACAGAAATCATATGCTGATAACCGACGGAGAGACTTGGAGTTCCAAGTAGGAGATCATGTATTTTTGAAAGTTTCGCCAACTAAAGGGGTAATGAGGTTTGGCAAGAAAGGGAAGTTAAGTCCTCGGTATATAGGGCCATTCGAGATCTTAGAAAAGGTTGGAGCGGTGGCTTATCGTTTGGCATTACCACCAGACCTCTCTAATATTCATCCCGTGTTTCATGTGTCCATGCTTAGGAAGTACAACCCAGATCCATCACATGTAATACGGTATGAAACAATTCAGTTGCAAGATGATCTAACCTATGAGGAACAACCGGTAGCTATCTGTCACGACCCAAATTCCGGGTCATGACCGGCGCATGGGTCCAATGGACGTAATCCACTAAACCCAAGCAAGCCTATTATTTATTTTACTTATGATTCTATTTATTATCACTAAGTCGTATTTCATGACTTTGAGTCAAAATAGTGATACACATTGCCAACTCGTACTGGCATTACTCTTTTAAAATTTACATTTAAGTTCATCTATACATAACAAAATAATACTCGACCTCCAGCGGAGTGACTCGGATGGATATACAGCTACCGAATGCCGAGACACCTACCAGAAGATGTACACAGATCTACAAGGACACCTCGTCCTAATTATCGGCTACCTCGTGATCTGAAAACATGAATTTGAAAATGGTGAGTATAAACCCAGTGAGTGAACAAGGAAGGGAACAAGCAACAATTAGGAAAAATTTAAAATCATGATGCACTTGTTTCAAACAATGCAATTTAGTTCATTCCTATTTAAAACCCCTCCAAACCCCAGAGTTTTTTTTTTCGCTACAGCGAGCATGAATTTCGATGCAGTGAAAACAAGGCAACAAGATAAACATTTTTCCTCACTCAACAAAAGCCATCCTACTAAACTAATAAAATCAACCTAACATTCATGAAAATTCTCAAAGTATAATGTGTCAAATTTTACGTACATTACAACCATAAATCATTGTCCATCAATTTGCTATATCACACACATTTACATATGTATATATATATACGTATATACCCATCATCATCATCTCACCAACCCATCATCATCATCACCAGCTCATGCGCACTCCCTACTCGCACATGGCTGGGTCATCACCGGATTATGCGCACTCCCTACTCGCACATAACCGGGTCATCCTCGGCTTATGCACACTCCCTACTCGCACATAACCGAGTCAACATAATTACACAACATTATATTCAAGCACATATGTATATCAACATAATGCAGCCACATAGAAATCCATAATAACCACATTTCATAACATAAACCTTTTCTCAAAAGCTTGTTCCCAAGGCATTCATTTTCATGAAAAATTGCATAAAATCATTCAAACACTTTGTTCAAAACAGTCATATTCCCAAAACAATTTTGATAGGCAGTCCACTCACAGGTGTCGAAAATTCGGATTCCGGGTGAACTCTGACTAATAGTCCTCAGGCGTAATTCCTTTGCCTTTTCCGGACGTCTCACCACCTTGACAAATAACCAAGTCGAGGAATTTACTATATTGTCCCTAAATTGATATAAATTAATTTAAACTACTAATGCTTGATATGTAAATGCACAAATATACCCGATTACCGCTTAATCACGGTATCGATTAAATTCGACCGATCACCCGATTAATCGACGATTGTGTCCAAATCACCTCTAAATTAATTCATTTCTCCTCTAATACCTTAATTTACCACATACATTTAAATAAAGCCAAATTCAGCATTAGAACCCTCACAATTCCTTATAGAAAAAAAATTTGGTCATTTGGTGTACTAGCATCGAATTTTTTCTACATAACCGTTTCACCTTACTTCATCATTTTCCATGCCATTTTCCTTGAAATAAAAACAATCCCCCATTGATATTCAGCCCTCATGGTTCAGCCAACAAGGAACCCTAGAGAAATTAAATATTTCTTTAGTGTTTTTGTTCATAACCATGCTTAACTATCTCTAAACACTAACATAGTCTAAAATCAAATTATTCCAACAACAATTCCTCTTCCATACCCATTTTTCAGAATTGAATTCATCATGATAACTCAATATTCAACCATGGAAATCAAGAACAAAAGCATGGGTAAGCTAGGTATCAAGGAGAATTAAAGAAATTTTAACTTACCTAGCTTGTTTCCTTGATTTCTTCACTTTTTCTTTGAATTTCCACCTAGGTTTTCTTGTTTTTCCTTTTGTTCTTCCTTTTTTCTGGTTGCTGGATGTCTAGGCCGAATATGGTGAGGGAATTGGGGATTTAATGGGCTGATTTCTATAGAAAATAATAAAATAATCAAGCATGCCATGTGTCACATGCTTATTGGCCAAAATTTTAACTTTTTGACTTTTTCTTCTTAATTTTCCACCACAAATATTCTGGTATTTATCCAATCCTACCACAATTAAAATCCCTTGGTCTTGACAAGTGCTGGGCCGAAAATTTTACTGATTTGCCCCCGAGACAAAAAAATTACGATTTTGCCCTTATACTCCGAAATGTACCGGAATCTCATTATTTCTACTTTTCAACCTAAAATAACACTACTATTGATCAATATTAACCAAATGGGGCAAAAATTGTTTAAAAAAATTTTCGTTTAGTCCACTAGTGGCAAAATTACCATTTTGCCCTTCTACTCTATAAATACCGGGAATCACAATTTTTCACTACTAAACATCATTTTATACTCCAATAATCATAATTATATTTCATATAATTATTCTTGGTCAAATGTGATCAAATCTTGGCTAAAAATCTCCATTTAATCATCAAATGGTAAAATGACCGTTTTGTCCCTAATTGGTCAATTTTCTGATGGACTCCAAACTGGACCTTGAACTCCAAATCACTATTCTAAACCATTCTGTTGGTTTTAAAATTTTCAAATTCCTCTTAGAATTTCTATTTGAACTAGTTCAAGGCTCGATTTAACTTAGTTGTACCACTCGATACAATACCGTCTTTTAATCGAGCTTGACAGGGTCTCACACTTTTGCTTCGGGTTTCTAAAAGTAAACAATCAATTATAATCTGTTTTAACCAAAAAGGTAAAAAAAATCCAACTTAAAATCAATTACGAGATTATGAAACCATTTAAAGCGACTAATAGGGTATCCTAAGGCATCAATGACTATAAATGAACTTTTATTTTCAAAGGATGGCTTTCACTTCTGGTTTCTAAAGGTAAACACTCCGATATACTCTGTTTTAACCAAAAAGATAATAAAAATTCAACTTAAAATCAATTACGAGATTATGAAACCATTTAAAGCGAGTAATAGGGCTTTCAAAGGCATCAATGACTATAAATGAACATTTCTTGTCAATGGATGGCTTTCGCTTCAGGTTTCTAAAGGTAAACATTCAATTATAATCTGTTTTAACCAAAAAGACAATAAAAATTCAACTTAAAATCAATTACGAGATTATGAAACCATTTAAAATGAGTATTAGGGCTTCCGAAGGAATCAATGACTATAAATGAACTTTTGTTGTCAATGGATGGCTTTCGCTTCAGGTTTCTAAAAGTAAACATTCAATTATAATCTATCTGCACCAAAAAGACAACAAAAATTCAGCTTAATATCAACTACGAGATTATGAAACCATTTAAAGCGAGTAATAGAGCTTCCGAAGGCATCAATGACTATAAATGAACTTTTCTTGTCAATGGATGGCTTTCGCTTCGAGTTTCTAAAAGTAAATAATCAATTATAATCTGTTTTAACCAAAAAGGTAAAAAAAATCCAACTTAAAATCAATTACGAGATTATGAAACCATTTAAAGCGACTAATAGCGCATCCTAAGGCATCAATGACTATAAATGAACTTTTATTGTCAATGGATCGCTTTCACTTCAGGTTTCTAAAGGTAAACACTCAGATATACTCTGTTTTAACCAAAAAGATAATAAAAATTCAACTTAAAATCAATTACGAGATTTTGAAACCATTTAAAGCGAGTAATAGGGCTTTCAAAGGCATCAATGATTATAAATGAACTTTTCTTGTCAATGGATGGCTTTCGCTTCAGGTTTCTAAAGGTAAACATTCAATTATAATCTGTTTTAACCAAAAAGACAACAAAAATTCAACTTAAAATGAATTACGAGATTATGAAACCGTTTAAAGCGAGCAATGGGGCTTCCGAAGGCATCAATGACTATAAATGAATCTTTCTTGTCAATGGATGGCTTTCGCTTCAGGTTTCTAAAGGTAAACATTCAATTATAATATGTTTTAACCAAAAAGACAACAAAAATTCAACTTAAAATCAATTACGAGATTATGAAAGCATTTAAAGCGAGTAATAGGGCTTTCGAAGGCATCAATGACTATAAATGAACTTTTATTGTCAGTGGATAGCTTTCACTTCAGGTTTCTAAACGTAAACATTGAATTATACCCTGTTTTAACCAAAAAGATAATAAAAATTCAACTTAAAATCAATTACGAGATTATGAAAGCATTTAAAGCGAGCAATACGGCTTTCAAAAGCATCAATGACTATAAATGAACTTTTCTTGTCAATGGATGGCTTTTGCTTCAGGTTTCTAAAGGTAAACATTCAATTATAATCTGTTTTAACCCAAAAGACAACAAAAATTCAACTTAAAATCAATTACGAGATTATGAAACTATTTAAAACGAGTAATAGGGCTTCCGAAGGAATCAATGACTATAAATGAACTTTTCTTGTCAATGGATGGCTTTCGCTTCAGGTTTCTAAAAGTAAACATTCAATTATAATCTGTCTGCAGCAAAAAGACAACAAAAATTCAGCTTAATATCAATTACGATATTATGAAACCATTTAAAGTGAGTAATAGGGCTTCCGAAGGCTTTAATGACTATAAATGAACTTTTCTTGTCAATGGATGGCTTTTGCTTCGGGTTTCTAAAAGTAAACAATCAATTATAATCTGTTTTAACCAAAAAGGTAAAAAAAATCCAACTTAAAATCAATTACGAGATTATGAAACCATTTAAAGCGACTAATAGGGTATCCTAAGGCATCAATGACTATAAATGAACTTTTATTTTCAAAGGATGGCTTTCACTTCTGGTTTCTAAAGGTAAACACTCCGATATACTCTGTTTTAACCAAAAAGATAATAAAAATTCAACTTAAAATCAATTACGAGATTATGAAACCATTTAAAGCGAGTAATAGGGCTTTCAAAGGCATCAATGACTATAAATGAACTTTTCTTGTCAATGGATGGCTTTCGCTTCAGGTTTCTAAAGGTAAACATTCAATTATAATCTGTTTTAACCAAAAAGATAATAAAAATTCAACTTAAAATCAATTACGAGATTATGAAACCATTTAAAATGAGTATTAGGGCTTCCGAAGGAATCAATGACTATAAATGAACTTTTGTTGTCAATGGATGGCTTTCGCTTCAGGTTTCTAAAAGTAAACATTCAATTATAATCTATCTGCACCAAAAAGACAACAAAAATTCAGCTTAATATCAACTACGAGATTATGAAACCATTTAAAGCGAGTAATAGAGCTTCCGAAGGCATCAATGACTATAAATGAACTTTTCTTGTCAATGGATGGCTTTCGCTTCGAGTTTCTAAAAGTAAACAATCAATTATAATCTGTTTTAACCAAAAAGGTAAAAAAAATCCAACTTAAAATCAATTACGAGATTATGAAACCATTTAAAGCGACTAATAGCGCATCCTAAGGCATCAATGACTATAAAAGAACTTTTATTGTCAATGGATCGCTTTCACTTCAGGTTTCTAAAGGTAAACACTCAGATATACTCTGTTTTAACCAAAAAGATAATAAAAATTCAACTTAAAATCAATTACGAGATTTTGAAACCATTTAAAGCGAGTAATAGGGCTTTCAAAGGCATCAATGACTATAAATGAACTTTTCTTGTCAATGGATGGCTTTCGCTTCAGGTTTCTAAAGGTAAACATTCAATTATAATCTGTTTTAACCAAAAAGACAACAAAAATTCAACTTAAAATGAATTACGAGATTATGAAACCGTTTAAAGCGAGCAATGGGGCTTCCGAAGGCATCAATGACTATAAATGAATCTTTCTTGTCAATGGATGGCTTTCGCTTCAGGTTTCTAAAGGTAAACATTCAATTATAATCTGTTTTAACCAAAAAGACAACAAAAATTCAACTTAAAATCAATTACGAGATTATGAAAGCATTTAAAGCGAGTAATAGGGCTTTCGAAGGCATCAATGACTATAAATGAACTTTTATTGTCAGTGGATAGCTTTCACTTCAGGTTTCTAAACGTAAACATTGAATTATACCCTGTTTTAACCAAAAAGATAATAAAAATTCAACTTAAAATCAATTACGAGATTATGAAAGCATTTAAAGCGAGCAATACGGCTTTCAAAAGCATCAATGACTATAAATGAACTTTTCTTGTCAATGGATGGCTTTCGCTTCAGGTTTCTAAAGGTAAACATTCAATTATAATCTGTTTTAACCAAAAAGACAACAAAAATTCAACTTAACATCAATTACGAGATTATGAAACCATTTAAAGCGAGCAATAGGGCTTCCGAAGGCATCAATGACTATAAATGAACTTTTCTAGTCAATGGATGGCTTTCGCTTCAGGTTTCTAAAGGTAAACATTCAATTATAATCTGTTTTAACCCAAAAGACAACAAAAATTCAACTTAAAATCAATTACGAGATTATGAAACTATTTAAAACTAGTAATAAGGCTTCCGAAGGAATCAATGACTATAAATGAACTTTTCTTGTCAATGGATGGCTTTCGCTTCAGATTTCTAAAAGTAAACATTCAATTATAATCTGTCTGCAGCAAAAAGACAACAAAAATTCAGCTTAATATCAATTACGAGATTATGAAACCATTTAAAGGGAGTAATAGGGCTTCCGAAGGCTTTAATGACTATAAATGAACTTTTCTTGTCAATGGATGGCTTTTGCTTCGGGTTTCTAAAAGTAAACAATCAATTATAATCTGTTTTAACCAAAAAGGTAATAAAAATCCAACTTAAAATCAATTACGAGATTATGAAACCATTTAAAGCGACTAATAGGGCATCCTAAGGCATCAATGACTATAAATGAACTTTTATTGTCAATGGATCGCTTTCACTTCAGGTTTCTAAAGGTAAACACTCAGATATACTCTGTTTTAACCAAAAAGATAATAAAAATTTAACTTAAAATCAATTACGAGATTTTGAAACCATTTAAAGCGACTAATACGGGATCCTAAGGCATCAATGACTATAAATGAACTTTTATTGTCAATGGATAGCTTTCACTTCAGGTTTCTAAATGTAAACATTCAATTATACTCTGTTTTAACCAAAAAGATAATAAAAATTCAACTTAAAATCAATTACGAGATTATGAAAGCATTTAAAGCGAGTAATAGGGCTTCCTAAGGCATCAATGACTATAAATGAACTTTTCTTGTCAATGGATGGCTTTCGCTTCAGGTTTCTAAAGATAAACATTCAATTATAATCTGTTTTAACCAAAAAGACAACAAAAATTCAACTTAAAATCAATTACGAGATTATGAAACTATTTAAAACGAGTAATAGGGCTTCCGAAGGAATCAATGACTATAAATGAACTTTTCTTGTCAATGAATGGCTTTCGGTTCAGGTTTCTAAAAGTAAACATTCAATTATAATCTGTCTGCACCAAAAAGACAACAAAAATTCAGCTTAATATCAATTACGAGATTATGAAACCATTTAAAGCGAGTAATAGGGCTTCCGAAGGCATCAATGACTATAAATGAACTTTTCTTGTCAATGGATGGCTTTCGCTTCGGGTTTCTAAAAGTAAACAATCAATTATAATCTGTTTTAACCAAAAAGGTAAAAAAAATCCAACTTAAAATCAATTACGAGATTATGAAACCATTTAAAGCGACTAATAGGGCTTCCTAAGGCATCAATGACTATAAATGAACTTTTATTGTCAATGGATAACTTTCACTTCAGGTTTCTAAAGGTAAACATTCAATTATACTCTGGTTTAACCAAAAAGATAAGAAAAATTCAACTTAAAATCAATTACGAGATTATGAAAGCATCTAAAGCGAGTAATAGGGCTTTCAAAGGCATTTATGACTATAAATGAACTTTTCTTGTCAATGGATGGCTTTCGCTTCAGGTTTCTAAAGGTAAACATTCAATTATAATCTGTTTTAACCCAAAAGACAACAAAAATTCAACTTAAAATCAATTACGAGATTATGAAACCATTTAAAACGAGTAATAGGGCTTCCGAAGGAATCAATGACTATAAATGAACTTTTCTTGTCAATGGATGGCTTTCGCTTCAGGTTTCTAAAAGTAAACATTCAATTATAATCTGTCTGCAGCAAAAAGACAACAAAAATTCAGCTTAATATCAATTACGAGATTATGAAACCATTTAAAACGAGTAATAGGGCTTCCGAAGGCATCAATGACTATAAATGAACTTTTCTTGTCAATGGATGGCTTTGGCTTCGGGTTTCTAAAAGTAGACAATCAATTATAATCTGTTTTAACCAAAAAGGTAATAAAAATCCAACTTAAAATCAATTACGAGATTATGAAACCATTTAAAGCGACTAATAGGGCATCCTAAGGCATCAATGACTATAAATTAACTTTTATTGTCCGTGGATAGCTTTCACTTCAGGTTTCTAAATGTAAACATTCAATTATACTCTGTTTTAACCAAAAAGGTAATAACAATCCAACTTAAAATCAATTACGAGATTATGAAACCATTTAAAGCGACTAATACGGGATCCTAAGGCATCAATGACTATAAATGAACTTTTATTGTCAATGGATAGCTTTCACTTCAGGTTTCGAAATGTAAACATTCAATTATACTCTGTTTTAACCAAAAAGATAATAAAAATTCAACTTAAAATCAATTACGAGATTATGAAAGCATTTAAAGCGAGTAATAGGGCTTCCTAAGGCATCAATGACTATAAATGAACTTTTCTTGTCAATGGATGGCTTTCGCTTCAGGTTTCTAAAGATAAACATTCAATTATAATCTGTTTTAACCAAAAAGACAACAAAAATTCAACTTAACATCAATTACGAGATTATGAAACCATTTAAAGCGAGCAATAGGGCATCCGAAGGTATCAATGACTATAAATGAACTTTTCTTGTCAATGGATGGCTTTCGCTTCAGGTTTCTAAAGGTAAACATTCAATTATAATCTGTTTTAACCAAAAAGACAACAAAAATTCAACTTAAAATCAATTACGAGATTATGAAACCATTTAAAGCGAGCAATAGTGCTTCCGAAGGCATCAATGACTATAAATTAACTTTTCTTGTCAATGGATGGCTTTCGCTTCAGGTTTCTAAAGGTAAACATTCAATTATAATCTGTTTTAACCAAAAAGACAACAAAAATTCAACTTAAAATCAATTACGAGATTATGAAACTATTTAAAACGAGTAATAGGGCTTCCGAAGGAATCAATGACTATAAATGAACTTTTCTTGTCAATGGATGGCTTTCGCTTCAGGTTTCTAAAAGTAAACATTCAATTGTAATCTGTCTGCAGCAACAAGACAACAAAAATTCAGCTTAATATCAATTACGAGATTATGAAACCATTTAAAACGAGTAATAGGGCTTCTGAAGGCATCAATGACTATAAATGAACTTTTCTTGTCAATGGATGGCTTTCGCTTCAGGTTTCTAAAGGTAAACATTCAATTATAATCTGTTTTAACCAAAAAGACAACAAAAATTCAACTTAAAATCAATTACGAGATTATGAAACCATTTAAAGCGAGTAATAGGGCTTTCAAAGGCATCAATGACTATAAATGAACTTTTCTTGTCAATGGATGGCTTTCGCTTCAGGTTTCTAAAGGTAAACCTTCAATTATAATCTGTTTTAACCAAAAAGACAACAAAAATTCAACTTAACATCAATTACGAGATTATGAAACCGTTTAAAGCGAGCAATAGGGCATCCGAAGGTATCAATGACTATAAATGAACTTTTCTTGTCAATGGATGGCTTTCGCTTCAGGTTTCTAAAGGTAAACATTCAATTATAATCTGTTTTAACCAAAAAGACAACAAAAATTCAACTTAAAATCAATTACGAGATTATGAAACCATTTAAAACGAGTAATAGGGCTTCCGAAGGAATCAATGACTATAAATGAACTTTTCTTGTCAATGGATGGCTTTCGCTTCAGGTTTCTAAAAGTAAACATTCAATTATAATCTGTCTGCAGCAAAAAGACAACAAAAATTCAGCTTAATATCAATTACGAGATTATGAAACCATTTAAAACGAGTAATAGGGCTTCCGAAGGCATCAATGACTATAAATGAACTTTTCTTGTCAATGGATGGCTTTGGCTTCGGGTTTCTAAAAGTAGACAATCAATTATAATCTGTTTTAACCAAAAAGGTAATAAAAATCCAACTTAAAATCAATTACGAGATTATGAAACCATTTAAAGCGACTAATAGGGCATCCTAAGGCATCAATGACTATAAATTAACTTTTATTGTCCGTGGATAGCTTTCACTTCAGGTTTCTAAATGTAAACATTCAATTATACTCTGTTTTAACCAAAAAGGTAATAACAATCCAACTTAAAATCAATTACGAGATTATGAAACCATTTAAAGCGACTAATACGGGATCCTAAGGCATCAATGACTATAAATGAACTTTTATTGTCAATGGATAGCTTTCACTTCAGGTTTCTAAATGTAAACATTCAATTATACTCTGTTTTAACCAAAAAGATAATAAAAATTCAACTTAAAATCAATTACGAGATTATGAAAGCATTTAAAGCGAGTAATAGGGCTTCCTAAGGCATCAATGACTATAAATGAACTTTTCTTGTCAATGGATGGTTTTCGCTTCAGGTTTCTAAAGATAAACATTCAATTATAATCTGTTTTAACCAAAAAGACAACAAAAATTCAACTTAACATCAATTACGAGATTATGAAACCATTTAAAGCGAGCAATAGGGCATCCGAAGGTATCAATGACTATAAATGAACTTTTCTTGTCAATGGATGGCTTTCGCTTCAGGTTTCTAAAGGTAAACATTCAATTATAATCTGTTTTAACCAAAAAGACAACAAAAATTCAACTTAAAATCAATTACGAGATTATGAAACCATTTAAAGCGAGCAATAGTGCTTCCGAAGGCATCAATGACTATAAATTAACTTTTCTTGTCAATGGATGGCTTTCGCTTCAGGTTTCTAAAGGTAAACATTCAATTATAATCTGTTTTAACCAAAAAGACAACAAAAATTCAACTTAAAATCAATTACGAGATTATGAAACTATTTAAAACGAGTAATAGGGCTTCCGAAGGAATCAATGACTATAAATGAACTTTTCTTGTCAATGGATGGCTTTCGCTTCAGGTTTCTAAAAGTAAACATTCAATTGTAATCTGTCTACAGCAACAAGACAACAAAAATTCAGCTTAATATCAATTACGAGATTATGAAACCATTTAAAACGAGTAATAGGGCTTCTGAAGGCATCAATGACTATAAATGAACTTTTCTTGTCAATGGATGGCTTTCGCTTCAGGTTTCTAAAGGTAAACATTCAATTATAATCTGTTTTAACCAAAAAGACAACAAAAATTCAACTTAAAATCAATTACGAGATTATGAAACCATTTAAAGCGAGTAATAGGGCTTTCAAAGGCATCAATGACTATAAATGAACTTTTCTTGTCAATGGATGGCTTTCGCTTCAGGTTTCTAAAGGTAAACCTTCAATTATAATCTGTTTTAACCAAAAAGACAACAAAAATTCAACTTAACATCAATTACGAGATTATGAAACCGTTTAAAGCGAGCAATAGGGCATCCGAAGGTATCAATGACTATAAATGAACTTTTCTTGTCAATGGATGGCTTTCGCTTCAGGTTTCTAAAGGTAAACATTCAATTATAATCTGTTTTAACCAAAAAGACAACAAAAATTCAACTTAAAATCAATTACGAGATTATGAAACCATTTAAAGCGAGCAATAGTGCTTCCGAAGGCATCAATGACTATAAATTAACTTTTCTTGTCAATGGATGGCTTTCGCTTCAGGTTTCTAAAAGTAAACATTCAATTGTAATCTGTCTGCAGCAAAAAGACAACAAAAATTCAGCTTAATATCAATTACGAGATTATGAAACCATTTAAAACGAGTAATAGGGCTTCTGAAGGCATCAATGACTATAAATGAACTTTTCTTGTCAATGGATGGCTTTCGCTTCAGGTTTCTAAAGGTAAACTTTCAATTATAATCTGTTTTAACCAAAAAGACAACAAAAATTCAACTTAAAATCAATTACGAGATTATGAAACCATTTAAAGCGAGTAATAGGGCTTTCAAAGGCATCAATGACTATAAATGAACTTTTCTTGTCAATGGATGGCTTTCGCTTCAGGTTTCTAAAGGTAAACCTTCAATTATAATCTGTTTTAACCAAAAAGACAACAAAAATTCAACTTAAAATCAATTACGAGATTATGAAACCGTTTAAAGCGAGCAATAGGGCTTCCGAAGGCATCAATGACTATAAATGAATCTTTCTTGTCAATGGATGGCTTTCGCTTCAGGTTTCTAAAGGTAAACATTCAATTATAATCTGTTTTAACCAAAAAGACAACAAAAATTCAATTTAAAATCAATTACGAGATTATGAAACCATTTAAAACGAGTAATAGGGCTTCCGAAGGAATCAATGACTATAAATGAACTTTTCTTGTCAATGGATGGCTTTCGCTTCAGGTTTCTAAAAGTAAACATTCAATTGTAATCTGTCTGCAGCAAAAAGACAACAAAAATTAAGCTTAATATCAATTACGAGATTATGAAACCATTTAAAACGAGTAATAGGGCTTCTGAAGGCATCAATGACTATAAATGAACTTTTCTTGTTAATGGATGGCTTTTGCTTACGGTTTCTAAAAGTAAACAATCAATTATAATCTGTTTTAACCAAAAAGGTAATAAAAATCCAACTTAATATTAATTACGAGATTATGAAACCATTTAAAGCGACTAATAGAGCATCCTAAGGCATCAATGACTATAAATGAACTTTTATTGTCAGTGGATAGCTTTCACTTCAGGTTTCTAAACGTAAACATTCAATTATGCCCTGTTTTAACTAAAAAGATAATAAAAATTCAACTTAAAATCAATTACGAGATTATGAAAACATTTAAAGCGAGCAATACAGCTTTCAAAGGCATCAATGACTATAAATGAACTTTTCTTGTCAATGGATGGCTTTCTCTTCAGGTTTCTAAAGGTAAACATTCAATTATAATCTGTTTTAACCCAAAAGAGAACAAAAATTCAACTTAAAATCAATTACGAGATTATGAAACCATTTAAAACGAGTAATAGGGCTTCCGAAGGAATCAATGACTATAAATGAACTTTTCTTGTCAATGGATGGCTTTCGCTTCAGGTTTCTAAAAGTAAACATTCAATTATAATCTGTCTGCAGCAAAAAGACAACAAAAATTCAGCTTAATATCAATTACGAGAATATGGAACCATTTAAAGCGAGTAATAGGGCTTCCGAAGGCATCAATGACTATAAATGAACTTTTCTTGTCAATGGATGGCTTTGGCTTCGGGTTTCTCAAAGTAGACAATCAATTATAATCTGTTTTAACCAAAAAGACAACAAAAATTCAACTTAACATCAATTACAAGATTATGAAACCATTTAAAGCGAGCAATAGGGCTTCCGAAGGGATCAATGACTATAAATGAACTTTTCTTGTCAATGGATGGCTTTTGCTTCAGGTTTCTAAAAGTAAACATTCAATTATAATCTGTCTGCAGCAAAAAGACAACAAAAATTCAGCTTAATATCAATTACGAGATTATGAAACCATTTAAAGCGAGTAATAGGGCTTCCGAAGGCATCAATGACTATAAATGAACTTTTCTTGTCAATGGATGGCTTTGGCTTCGGGTTTCTAAAAGTAGGCAATCAATTATAATCTGTTTTAACCAAAAAGGTAATAAAAATCCAACTTAAAATCAATTACGAGATTATGAAACCATTTAAAGCGACTAATAGGGCATCCTAAGGCATCAATGACTATAAATTAACTTTTATTGTCCGTGGATAGCTTTCACTTCAGGTTTCTAAATGTAAACATTCAATTATACTCTGTTTTAACCAAAAAGGTAATAAAAATCCAACTTAAAATCAATTACGAGATTATGAAACCATTTAAAGCGACTAATACGGGATCCTAAGGCATCAATGACTATAAATGAACTTTTATTGTCAATGGATAGCTTTCACTTCAGGTTTCTAAATGTAAACATTCAATTATACTCTGTTTTAGCCAAAAAGATAATAAAAATTCAACTTAAAATCAATTACGAGATTATGAAAGCATTTAAAGCGAGTAATAGGGCTTCCTAAGGCATCAATGACTATAAATGAACTTTTCTTGTCAATGGATGGCTTTCGCTTCAGGTTTCTAAAGATAAACATTCAATTATAATCTGTTTTAACCAAAAAGACAACAAAAATTCAACTTAAAATCAATTACGAGATTATGAAACTATTTAAAACGAGTAATAGGGCTTCCGAAGGAATCAATGACTATAAATGAACTTTTCTTGTCAATGGATGGCTTTCGCTTCAGGTTTCTAAAAGTAAACATTCAATTGTAATCTGTCTGCAGTAAAAAGACAACAAAAATTCAGCTTAATATCAATTACGAGATTATGAAACCATTTAAAGCGAGCAATAGTGCTTCCGAAGGCATCAATGACTATAAATTAACTTTTCTTGTCAATGGATGGCTTTCGCTTCAGGTTTCTAAAGGTAAACATTCAATTATAATCTGTTTTAACCAAAAAGACAACAAAAATTCAACTTAAAATCAATTACGAGATTATGAAACCATTTAAAGCGAGTAATAGGGCTTTCAAAGGCATCAATGACTATAAATGAACTTTTCTTGTCAATGGATGGCTTTCGCTTCAGGTTTCTAAAGGTAAACATTCAATTATAATCTGTTTTAACCAAAAAGACAACAAAAATTCAACTTAAAATCAATTACGAGATTATGAAACCGTTTAAAGCGAGCAATAGGGCTTCCGAAGGCATCAATGACTATAAATGAATCTTTCTTGTCAATGGATGGCTTTCGCTTCAGGTTTCTAAAGGTAAACATTCAATTATAATCTGTTTTAACCAAAAAGACAACAAAAATTCAATTTAAAATCAATTACGAGATTATGAAACCATTTAAAACGAGTAATAGGGCTTCCGAAGGAATCAATGACTATAAATGAACTTTTCTTGTCAATGAATGGCTTTCGGTTCAGGTTTCTAAAAGTAAACATTCAATTATAATCTGTCTGCACCAAAAAGACAACAAAAATTCAGCTTAATATCAATTACGAGATTATGAAACCATTTAAAGCGAGTAATAGGGCTTCCGAAGGCATCAATGACTATAAATGAACTTTTCTTGTCAATGGATTGCTTTCGCTTCGGGTTTCTAAAAGTAAACAATCAATTATAATCTGTTTTAACCAAAAAGGTAAGAAAAATCCAACTTAAAATCAATTACGAGATTATGAAACCATTTAAAGCGACTAATAGGGCTTCCTAAGGCATCAATGACCATAAATGAACTTTTATTGTCAATGGATAACTTTCACTTCAGGTTTCTAAAGGTAAACATTCAATTATACTCTGGTTTAACCAAAAAGATAAGAAAAATTCAACTTAAAATCAATTACGAGATTATGAAAGCATCTAAAGCGAGTAATAGGGCTTTCAAAGGCATTTATGACTATAAATGAACTTTTCTTGTCAATGGATGGCTTTCGCTTCAGGTTTCTAAAGGTAAACATTCAATTATAATCTGTTTTAACCCAAAAGAGAACAAAAATTCAACTTAAAATCAATTACGAGATTATGAAACCATTTAAAACGAGTAATAGGGCTTCCGAAGGAATCAATGACTATAAATGAACTTTTCTTGTCAATGGATGGCTTTCGCTTCAGGTTTCTAAAAGTAAACATTCAATTATAATCTGTCTGCAGCAAAAAGACAACAAAAATTCAGCTTAATATCAATTACGAGATTATGGAACAATTTAAAGCGAGTAATAGGGCTTCCGAAGGCATCAATGACTATAAATGAACTTTTCTTGTCAATGGATGGCTTTGGCTTCGGGTTTCTCAAAGTAGACAATCAATTATAATCTGTTTTAACCAAAAAGACAACAAAAATTCAACTTAACATCAATTACAAGATTATGAAACCATTTAAAGCGAGCAATAGGGCTTCCGAAGGGATCAATGACTATAAATGAACTTTTCTTGTCAATGGATGGCTTTCGCTTCAGGTTTCTAAAAGTAAACATTCAATTATAATCTGTCTGCAGCAAAAAGACAAGAAAAATTCAGCTTAATATCAATTACGAGATTATGAAACCATTTAAAACGAGTAATAGGGCTTCCGAAGGCATCGATGACTATAAATGAACTTTTCTTGTCAATGGATGGCTTTGGCTTCGGGTTTCTAAAAGTAGACAATCAATTATAATCTGTTTTAACCAAAAAGGTAATAAAAATCCAACTTAAAATCAATTACGAGATTATGAAACCATTTAAAGCGACTAATAGGGCATCCTAAGGCATCAATGACTATAAATTAACTTTTATTGTCCGTGGATAGCTTTCACTTCAGGTTTCTAAATGTAAACATTCAATTATACTCTGTTTTAACCAAAAAGGTAATAAAAATCCAACTTAAAATCAATTACGAGATTATGAAACCATTTAAAGCGACTAATACGGGATCCTAAGGCATCAATGACTATAAATGAAATTTTATTGTCAATGGATAGCTTTCACTTCAGGTTTCTAAATGTAAACATTCAATTCTACTCTGTTTTAACCAAAAAGATAATAAAAATTCAACTTAAAATCAATTACGAGATTATGAAAGCATTTAAAGCCAGTAATAGGGCTTCCTAAGGCATCAATGACTATAAATGAACTTTTCTTGGCAATGGATGGCTTTCGCTTCAGGTTTCTAAAGATAAACATTCAATTATAATCTGTTTTAACCAAAAAGACAACAAAAATTCAACTTAACATCAATTACGAGATTATGAAACCATTTAAAGCGAGCAATAGGGCATCCGAAGGTATCAATGACTATAAATGAACTTTTCTTGTCAATGGATGGCTTTCGCTTCAGGTTTCTAAAGGTAAACATTCAATTATAATCTGTTTTAACCAAAAAGACAACAAAAATTCAACTTAAAATCAATTACGAGATTATGAAACCATTTAAAGCGAGCAATAGTGCTTCCGAAGGCATCAATGACTATAAATTAACTTTTCTTGTCAATGGATGGCTTTCGCTTCAGGTTTCTAAAGGTAAACATTCAATTATAATCTGTTTTAACCAAAAAGACAACAATAATTCAACTTAAAATCAATTACGAGATTATGAAACTATTTAAAACGAGTAATAGGGCTTCCGAAGGAATCAATTACTATAAATGAACTTTTCTTGTCAATGGATGGCTTTCGCTTCAGGTTTCTAAAAGTAAACATTCAATTGTAATCTGTCTGCAGCAAAAAGACAACAAAAATTCAGCTTAATATCAATTACGAGATTATGAAACCATTTAAAACGAGTAATAGGGCTTCTGAAGGCATCAATGACTATAAATGAACTTTTCTTGTCAATGGATGGCTTTCGCTTCAGGTTTCTAAAGGTAAACATTCAATTATAATCTGTTTTAACCAAAAAGACAACAAAAATTCAACTTAAAATCAATTACGAGATTATGAAACCATTTAAAGCGAGTAATAGGGCTTTCAAAGGCATCAATGACTATAAATGAACTTTTCTTGTCAATGGATGGCTTTCGCTTCAGGTTTCTAAAGGTAAACATTCAATTATAATCTGTTTTAACCAAAAAGACAACAAAAATTCAACTTAAAATCAATTACGAGATTATGAAACCGTTTAAAGCGAGCAATAGGGCTTCCGAAGGCATCAATGACTATAAATGAATCTTTCTTGTCAATGGATGGCTTTCGCTTCAGGTTTCTAAAGGTAAACATTCAATTATAATCTGTTTTAACCAAAAAGACAACAAAAATTCAATTTAAAATCATCTACGAGATTATGAAACCATTTAAAACGAGTAATAGGGCTTCCGAAGGAATCAATGACTATAAATGAACTTTTCTTGTCAATGGATGGCTTTCGCTTCAGGTTTCTAAAAGTAAACATTCAATTGTAATCTGTCTGCAGCAAAAAGACAACAAAAATTCAGCTTAATATCAATTACGAGATTATGAAACCATTTAAAACGAGTAATAGGGCTTCTGAAGGCATCAATGACTATAAATGAACTTTTCTTGTTAATGGATGGCTTTTGCTTAGGGTTTCTAAAAGTAAACAATCAATTATAATCTGTTTTAACCAAAAAGGTAATAAAAATCCAACTTAAAATTAATTACGAGATTATGAAACCATTTAAAGCGACTAATAGAGCATCCTAAGGCTTCAATGACTATAAATGAACTTTTATTGTCAGTGGATAGCTTTCACTTCAGGTTTCTAAACGTAAACATTCAATTATACCCTGTTTTAACTAAAAAGATAATAAAAATTCAACTTAAAATCAATTACGAGATTATGAAAACATTTAAAGCGAGCAATACAGCTTTCAAAGGCATCAATGACTATAAATGAACTTTTCTTGTCAATGGATGGCTTTCTCTTCAGGTTTCTAAAGGTAAACATTCAATTATAATCTGTTTTAACCCAAAAGAGAACAAAAATTCAACTTAAAATCAATTACGAGATTATGAAACCATTTAAAACGAGTAATAGGGCTTCCGAAGGAATCAATGACTATAAATGAACTTTTCTTGTCAATGGATGGCTTTCGCTTCAGGTTTCTAAAAGTAAACATTCAATTATAATCTGTCTGCAGCAAAAAGACAACAAAAATTCAGCTTAATATCAATTACGAGAATATGGAACCATTTAAAGCGAGTAATAGGGCTTCCGAAGGCATCAATGACTATAAATGAACTTTTCTTGTCAATGGATGTCTTTGGCTTCGGGTTTCTCAAAGTAGACAATCAATTATAATCTGTTTTAACCAAAAAGACAACAAAAATTCAACTTAACATCAATTACAAGATTATGAAACCATTTAAAGCGAGCAATAGGGCTTCCGAAGGGATCAATGACTATAAATGAACTTTTCTTGTCAATGGATGGCTTTCGCTTCAGGTTTCTAAAAGTAAACATTCAATTATAATCTGTCTGCAGCAAAAAGACAACAAAAATTCAGCTTAATATCAATTACGAGATTATGAAACCATTTAAAGCGAGTAATAGGGCTTCCGAAGGCATCAATGACTATAAATGAACTTTTCTTGTCAATGGATGGCTTTGGCTTCGGGTTTCTAGAAGTAGGCAATCAATTATAATCTGTTTTAACCAAAAAGGTAATAAAAATCCAACTTAAAATCAATTACGAGATTATGAAACCATTTAAAGCGACTAATAGGGCATCCTAAGGCATCAATGACTATAAATTAACTTTTATTGTCCGTGGATAGCTTTCACTTCAGATTTCTAAATGTAAACATTCAATTATACTCTGTTTTAACCAAAAAGGTAATAAAAATCCAACTTAAAATCAATTACGAGATTATGAAACCATTTAACGCGACTAATACGGGATCCTAAGGCATCAATGACTATAAATGAACTTTTATTGTCAATGGATAGCTTTCACTTCAGGTTTCTAAATGTAAACATTCAATTATACTCTGTTTTAACCAAAAAGATAATAAAAATTCAACTTAAAATCAATTACGAGGTTATGAAAGCATTTAAAGCGAGTAATAGGGCTTCCTAAGGCATCAATGACTATAAATGAACTTTTCTTGTCAATGGATGGCTTTCGCTTCAGGTTTCTAAAGATAAACATTCAATTATAATATGTTTTAACCAAAAAGACAACAAAAATTCAACTTAAAATCAATTACGAGATTATGAAACTATTTAAAACGAGTAATAGGGCTTTCGAAGGAATCAATGACTATAAATGAACTTTTCTTGTCAATGGATGGCTTTCGCTTCAGGTTTCTAAAAGTAAACATTCAATTGTAATCTGTCTGCAGCAAAAAGACAACAAAAATTCAGCTTAATATCAATTACGAGATTATGAAACCATTTAAAGCGAGCAATAGTGCTTTCGAAGGCATCAATGACTATAAATTAACTTTTCTTGTCAATGGATGGCTTTCGCTTCAGGTTTCTAAAGGTAAACATTCAATTATAATCTGTTTTAACCAAAAAGACAACAAAAATTCAACTTAAAATCAATTACGAGATTATGAAACCATTTAAAGCGAGTAATAGGGCTTTCAAAGGCATCAATGACTATAAATGAACTTTTCTTATCAATGGATGGCTTTCGCTTCAGGTTTCTAAAGGTAAACATTCAATTATAATCTGTTTTAACCAAAAAGACAACAAAAATTCAACTTAAAATCAATTACGAGATTATGAAACCGTTTAAAGCGAGCAATAGGGCTTCCGAAGGCATCAATGACTATAAATGAATCTTTCTTGTCAATGGATGGCTTTCGCTTCAGGTTTCTAAAGGTAAACATTCAATTATAATCTGTTTTAACCAAAAAGACAACAAAAATTCAATTTAAAATCAATTACGAGATTATGAAACCATTTAAAACGAGTAATAGGGCTTCCGAAGGAATCAATGACTATAAATGAACTTTTCTTGTCAATGAATGGCTTTCGGTTCAGGTTTCTAAAAGTAAACATTCAATTATAATCTGTCTGCACCAAAAAGACAACAAAAATTCAGCTTAATATCAATTACGAGATTATGAAACCATTTAAAGCGAGTAATAGGGCTTCCGAAGGCATCAATGACTATAAATGAACTTTTCTTGTCAATGGATGGCTTTCGCTTCGGGTTTCTAAAAGTAAACAATCAATTATAATCTGTTTTAACCAAAAAGGTAAAAAAAATCCAACTTAAAATCAATTACGAGATTATGAAACCAGTTAAAGCGACTAATAGGGCTTCCTAAGGCATCAATGACAATAAATGAACTTTTATTGTCAATGGATAACTTTCACTTCAGGTTTCTAAAGGTAAACATTCAATTATACTCTGGTTTAACCAAAAAGATAAGAAAAATTCAACTTAAAATCAATTACGAGATGATGAAAGCATCTAAAGCGAGTAATAGGGCTTTCAAAGGCATTTATGACTATAAATGAACTTTTCTTGTCAATGGATGGCTTTCGCTTCAGGTTTCTAAAGGTAAACATTCAATTATAATCTGTTTTAACCCAAAAGAGAACAAAAATTCAACTTAAAATCAATTACGAGATTATCAAACCATTTAAAACGAGTAATAGGGCTTCCGAAGGAATCAATGACTATAAATGAACTTTTCTTGTCAATGGATGGCTTTCGTTTCAGGTTTCTAAAAGTAAACATTCAATTATAATCTGTCTGCAGCAAAAAGACAACAAAAATTCAGCTTAATATCAATTACGAGATTATGGAACCATTTAAAGCGAGTAATAGGGCTTCCGAAGGCATCAATGACTATAAATGAACTTTTCTTGTCAATGGATGGCTTTGGCTTCGGGTTTCTCAAAGTAGACAATCAATTATAATCTGTTTTAACCAAAAAGACAACAAAAATTCAACTTAACATCAATTACAAGATTATGAAACCATTTAAAGCTAGCAATAGGGCTTCCGAAGGGATCAATGACTATAAATGAACTTTTCTTGTCAATGGATGGCTTTCGCTTCAGGTTTCTAAAGGTAAACATTCAATTATAATCTGTTTTAACCCAAAAGAGAACAAAAATTCAACTTAAAATCAATTACGAGATTATCAAACCATTTAAAACGAGTAATAGGGCTTCCGAAGGAATCAATGACTATAAATGAACTTTTCTTGTCAATGGATGGCTTTCGTTTCAGGTTTCTAAAAGTAAACATTCAATTATAATCTGTCTGCAGCAAAAAGACAACAAAAATTCAGCTTAATATCAATTACGAGATTATGAATCCATTTAAAATGAGTAATAGGGCTTCCGAAGGCATCGATGACTATAAATGAACTTTTCTTGTCAATGGATGGCTTTGGCTTCGGGTTTCTAAAAGTAGACAATCAATTATAATCTGTTTTAACCAAAAAGGTAATAAAAATCCAACTTAAAATCAATTACGAGATTATGAAACCATTTAAAGCGACTAATAGGGCATCCTAAGGCATCAATGACTATAAATTAACTTTTATTGTCCGTGGATAGCTTTCACTTCAGGTTTCTAAATATAAACATTCAATTATACTCTGTTTTAACCAAAAAGGTAATAAAAATCCAACTTAAAATCAATTACGAGATTATGAAACCATTTAAAGCGACTAATACGGGATCCTAAGGCATCAATGACTATAAATGAACTTTTATTATCAATGGATAGCTTTCACTTCAGGTTTCTAAATGTAAACATTCAATTCTACTCTGTTTTAACCAAAAAGATAATAAAAATTCAACTTAAAATCAATTACGAGATTATGAAAGCATTTAAAGCGAGTAATAGGGCTTCCTAAGGCATCAATGACTATAAATGAACTTTTCTTGTCAATGGATGGCTTTCGCTTCAGGTTTCTAAAGATAAACATTCAATTATAATCTGGTTTAACCAAAAAGACAACAAAAATTCAACTTAACATCAATTACGAGATTATGAAACCATTTAAAGCGAGCAATAGGGCATCCGAAGGTATCAATGACTATAAATGAACTTTTCTTGTCAATGGATGGCTTTCGCTTCAGGTTTCTAATGGTAAACATTCAATTATAATCTGTTTTAACCAAAAAGACAACAAAAAATCAACTTAAAATCAATTACGAGATTATGAAACCATTTAAAGCGAGCAATAGTGCTTCCGAAGGCATCAATGACTATAAATTAACTTTTCTTGTCAATGGATGGCTTTCGCTTCAGGTTTCTAAAGGTAAACATTCAATTATAAGCTGTTTTAACCAAAAAGACAACAAAAATTCAACTTAAAATCAATTACGAGATTATGAAACTATTTAAAACGAGTAATAGGGCTTCCGAAGGAATCAATGACTATAAATGAACTTTTCTTGTCAATGGATGGCTTTCGCTTCAGGTTTCTATAAGTAAACATTCAATTGTAATCTGTCTGCAGCAAAAAGACAACAAAAATTCAGCTTAATATCAATTACGAGATTATGAAACCATTTAAAACGAGTAATTGGGCTTCTGAAGGCATCAATGACTATAAATGAACTTTTCTTGTCAATGGATGGCTTTCGCTTCAGGTTTCTAAAGGTAAACATTCAATTATAATCTGTTTTAACCAAAAAGACAACAAAAATTCAACTTAAAATCATTTACGAGATTATGAAACCATTTAAAGCGAGTAATAGGGCTTTCAAAGGCATCAATGACTATAAATGAACTTTTCTTGTCAATGGATGGCTTTCGCTTCAGGTTTCTAAAGGTAAACATTCAATTATAATCTGTTTTAACCAAAAAGACAACAAAAATTCAACTTAAAATCAATTACGAGATTATGAAACCGTTTAAAGCGAGCAATAGGGCTTCCGAAGGCATCAATGACTATAAATGAATCTTTCTTGTCAATGGATGGCTTTCGCTTCAGGTTTCTAAAGGTAAACATTCAATTATAATCTGTTTTAACCAAAAAGACAACAAAAATTCAATTTAAAATCAATTACGAGATTATGAAACCATTTAAAACGAGTAATAGGGCTTCCGAAGGAATCAATGACTATAAATGAACTTTTCTTGTCAATGGATGGCTTTCGCTTCAGGTTTCTAAAAGTAAACATTCAATTGTAATCTGTCTGCAGCAAAAAGACAACAAAAATTCAGCTTAATTACAATTACGAGATTATGAAACCATTTAAAACGAGTAATAGGGCTTCTGAAGGCATCAATGACTATAAATGAACTTTTCTTGTTAATGGATGGCTTTTGCTTAGGGTTTCTAAAAGTAAACAATCAATTATAATCTGTTTTAACCAAAAAGGTAATAAAAATCCAACTTAAAATCAATTACGAGATTATGAAACCATTTAAAGCGACTAATAGGGCATCCTAAGGCATCAATGACTATAAATTAACTTTTATTGTCCGTGGATAGCTTTCACTTCATGTTTCTAAATGTAAACATTCAATTATACTCTGTTTTAACCAAAAAGGTAATAAAAATCCAACTTAAAATCAATTACGAGATTATGAAACCATTTAAAGCGACTAATACGGGATCCTAAGGCATCAATGACTATAAATGAACTTTTATTGTCAATGGATAGCTTTCACTTCAGGTTTCTAAATGTAAACATTCAATTATACTCTGTTTTAACCAAAAAGATAATAAAAATTCAACTTAAAATCAATTACGAGATTATGAAAGCATTTAAAGCGAGTAATAGGGTTTCCTAAGGCATCAATGACTATAAATGAACTTTTCTTGTCAATGGATGGCTTTCGCTTCAGGTTTCTAAAGATAAACATTCAATTATAATCTGTTTTAACCAAAAAGACAACAAAAATTCAACTTAAAATCAATTACGAGATTATGAAACTATTTAAAACGAGTAATAGGGCTTCCGAAGGAATCAATGACTATAAATGAACTTTTCTTGTCAATGGATGGCTTTCGCTTCAGGTTTCTAAAAGTAAACATTCAATTGTAATCTGTCTGCAGCAAAAAGACAACAAAAATTCAGCTTAATATCAATTACGAGATTATGAAACCATTTAAAACGAGTAATAGGGCTTTTGAAGGCATCAATGACTATAAATGAACTTTTCTTGTCAATGGATGGCTTTCGCTTCAGGTTTCTAAAGGTAAACATTCAATTATAATCTGTTTTAACCAAAAAGACAACAAAAATTCAACTTAAAATCAATTACGAGATTATGAAACCATTTAAAGCGAGTAATAGGGCTTTCAAAGGCATCAATGACTATAAATGAACTTTTCTTGTCAATGGATGGCTTTCGCTTCAGGTTTCTAAAGGTAAACATTCAATTATAATCTGTTTTAACCAAAAAGACAACAAAAATTCAACTTAAAATCAATTACGAGATTATGAAACCGTTTAAAGCGAGCAATAGGGCTTCCGAAGGCATCAATGACTATAAATGAATCTTTCTTGTCAATGGATGGCTTTCGCTTCAGGTTTCTAAAGGTAAACATTCAATTATAATCTGTTTTAACCAAAAAGACAACAAAAATTCAATTTAAAATCAATTACGAGATTATGAAACCATTTAAAACGAGTAATAGGGCTTCCGAAGGAATCAATGACTATAAATGAACTTTTCTTGTCAATGGATGGCTTTCGCTTCAGGTTTCTAAAAGTAAACATTCAATTGTAATCTGTCTGCAGCAAAAAGACAACAAAAATTCAGCTTAATTACAATTACGAGATTATGAAACCATTTAAAACGAGTAATAGGGCTTCTGAAGGCATCAATGACTATAAATGAACTTTTCTTGTTAATGGATGGCTTTTGCTTAGGGTTTCTAAAAGTAAACAATCAATTATAATCTGTTTTAACCAAAAAGGTAATAAAAATCCAACTTAAAATCAATTACGAGATTATGAAACCATTTAAAGCGACTAATAGGGCATCCTAAGGCATCAATGACTATAAATTAACTTTTATTGTCCGTGGATAGCTTTCACTTCATGTTTCTAAATGTAAACATTCAATTATACTCTGTTTTAACCAAAAAGGTAATAAAAATCCAACTTAAAATCAATTACGAGATTATGAAACCATTTAAAGCGACTAATACGGGATCCTAAGGCATCAATGACTATAAATGAACTTTTATTGTCAATGGATAGCTTTCACTTCAGGTTTCTAAATGTAAACATTCAATTATACTCTGTTTTAACCAAAAAGATAATAAAAATTCAACTTAAAATCAATTACGAGATTATGAAAGCATTTAAAGCGAGTAATAGGGTTTCCTAAGGCATCAATGACTATAAATGAACTTTTCTTGTCAATGGATGGCTTTCGCTTCAGGTTTCTAAAGATAAACATTCAATTATAATCTGTTTTAACCAAAAAGACAACAAAAATTCAACTTAAAATCAATTACGAGATTATGAAACTATTTAAAACGAGTAATAGGGCTTCCGAAGGAATCAATGACTATAAATGAACTTTTCTTGTCAATGGATGGCTTTCGCTTCAGGTTTCTAAAAGTAAACATTCAATTGTAATCTGTCTGCAGCAAAAAGACAACAAAAATTCAGCTTAATATCAATTACGAGATTATGAAACCATTTAAAACGAGTAATAGGGCTTTTGAAGGCATCAATGACTATAAATGAACTTTTCTTGTCAATGGATGGCTTTCGCTTCAGGTTTCTAAAGGTAAACATTCAATTATAATCTGTTTTAACCAAAAAGACAACAAAAATTCAACTTAAAATCAATTACGAGATTATGAAACCATTTAAAGCGAGTAATAGGGCTTTCAAAGGCATCAATGACTATAAATGAACTTTTCTTGTCAATGGATGGCTTTCGCTTCAGGTTTCTAAAGGTAAACATTCAATTATAATCTGTTTTAACCAAAAAGACAACAAAAATTCAACTTAAAATCAATTACGAGATTATGAAACCGTTTAAAGCGAGCAATAGGGCTTCCGAAGGCATCAATGACTATAAATGAATCTTTCTTGTCAATGGATGGCTTTCGCTTCAGGTTTCTAAAGGTAAACATTCAATTATAATCTGTTTTAACCAAAAAGACAACAAAAATTCAATTTAAAATCAATTACGAGATTATGAAACCATTTAAAACGAGTAATAGGGCTTCCGAAGGAATCAATGACTATAAATGAACTTTTCTTGTCAATGGATGGCTTTCGCTTCAGGTTTCTAAAAGTAAACATTCAATTGTAATCTGTCTGCAGCAAAAAGACAACAAAAATTCAGCTTAATATCAATTACGAGATTATGAAACCATTTAAAACGAGTAATAGGGCTTCTGAAGGCATCAATGACTATAAATGAACTTTTCTTGTTAATGGATGGCTTTTGCTTAGGGTTTCTAAAAGTAAACAATCAATTATAATCTGTTTTAACCAAAAAGGTAATAAAAATCCAACTTAAAATTAATTACGAGATTATGAAACCATTTAAAGCGACTAATAGAGCATCCTAAGGCATCAATGACTATAAATGAACTTTTATTGTCAGTGGATAGCTTTCACTTCAGGTTTCTAAACGTAAACATTCAATTATACCCTGTTTTAACCAAAAAGATAATAAAAATTCAACTTAAAATCAATTACGAGATTATGAAAGCATTTAAAGCGAGCAATACAGCTTTCAAAGGCATCAATGACTATAAATGAACTTTTCTTGTCAATGGATGGCTTTCGCTTCAGGTTTCTAAAAGTAAACATTCAATTATAATCTGTCTGCAGCAAAAAGACAACAAAAATTCAGCTTAATATCAATTACGAGATTATGGAACCATTTAAAGCGAGTAATAGGGCTTCCGAAGGCATCAATGACTATAAATGAACTTTTCTTCTCAATGGATGGCTTTGGCTTCGGGTTTCTCAAAGTAGACAATCAATTATAATCTATTTTAACCAAAAAGACAACAAAAATTCAACTTAACATCAATTACAAGATTATGAAACCATTTAAAGCGAGCAATAGGGCTTCCGAAGGGATCAATGACTATAAATGAACTTTTCTTGTCAATGGATGGCTTTCGCTTCAGGTTTCTAAAAGTAAACATTCAATTATAATCTGTCTGCAGGAAAAAGACAACAAAAATTCAGCTTAATATCAATTACGAGATTATGAAACCATTTAAAGCGAGTAATAGGGCTTCCGAAGGCATCAATGACTATAAATGAACTTTTCTTGTCAATGGATGGCTTTGGCTTCGGGTTTCTAAAAGTAGACAATCAATTATAATCTGTTTTAACCAAAAAGGTAATAAAAATCAAACTTAAAATTAATTACGAGATTATGAAACCATTTAAAGCGACTAATAGGGCATCCTAAGGCATCAATGACTATAAATGAACTTTTATTGTTAATGGATGGCTTTCGCTTTAGGTTTCTAAAGGTAAACATTCAATTATAATCTGTTTTAACCAAAAAGACAACAAAAATTCAGCTTAAAATCAATTACGAGATTATGAAAGCATTTAAAGCGAGCAATACGGCTTTCAAAGGCATCAATGACTATAAATGAACTTTTCTTGTCAATGGATGGCTTTCGCTTTAGGTTTCTAAAGGTAAACATTCAATTATAATCTGTTTTAACCAAAAAGAGAACAAAAATTCAACTTAACATCAATTACGAGATTATGAAACCATTTAAAGCGAGCAATAGGGCTTCCGAAGGGATCAATGACTATAAATGAACTTTTCTTGTCAATGGATGGCTTTCGCTTCAGGATTCTAAAGGAAAACATTCAATTATAATCTGTCTGCACCAAAAGGACAACAAAAATTTAGCTTAATATCAATTACGAGATTATGAAACCATTTAAAGCGAGTAATAGGGCTTCCGAAGGCATCAATGACTATAAATGAAATTTTCTTGTCAATGGATGGCTTTCGCTTCGAGTTTCTAAAAGTAAACAATCAATTATAATCTGTTTTAACCAAAAAGGTAAAAAAAATCCAACTTAAAATCAATTACGAGATTATGAAACCATTTAAAGCGACTAATAGGGCATCCTAAGGCATCAATGACTATCAATGAACTTTTATTGTCAGTGGATAGCTTTCACTTCAGGTGTTTAGATGTAAACGTTCAATTATACTCTGTTTTAACCAAAAAGATAATAAAACTTCAACTTAAAATCAATTACGAGATTATGAAAGCATTTAAAGCGAGTAATAGGGCTTTGAAAGGCATCAATGACTATAAATGAACTTTTCTTGTCAATGGATGGCTTTCGCTTCAGGTTTCTAAAGGTAAACATTCAATTATAATCTGTTTTAACCAAAAAGACAACAAAAATTCAACTTAACATCAATTACAAAGTTATGAAACCATTTAAAGCGAGCAATAGGGCATCCGAAGGCATCAATGACTATAAATGAACTTTTCTTGTCAATGGATGGCTTTCGATTCAGGTTTCTAAAGGTAAACATTCAATTATAATCTGTTTTAACCAAAAAGACAACAAAAATTCAACTTAAAATCAATTACGAGATTATGAAAGCATTTAAAGCGAGTAATAGGGCTTCCGAACGCATGAATGACTATAACTGAACTTTTCTTGTCAACGGATGGCTTTCGCTTTAGGTTTCTAAAAGTAAACATTCAATTATAATCTGTCTGCAGCAAAAAGACAACAAAAATTCAGCTTAATATCAATTACGAGATTATGAAACCATTTAAAGCGAGTAATAGGGCTTCCGAAGGCATCAATGACTATAAATGAACTTTTCTTGTCAATGGATGGCTTTCGATTCAGGTGTCTAAAGGTAAACATTCAATTATAATCTGTTTTAACCAAAAAGACAACAAAAATTCAGCTTAATATCAATTACGAGATTATGACACCATTTAAAGCGAGTAATAGGGCTTCCGAAGGAATCAATGACTATAAATGAACTTTTCTTGTCAATGGATGGCTTTCGCTTCAGGTTTCTAAAAGTAAACATTCAATTATAATCTGTCTGCAGCAAAAAGACAACAAAAATTCAGCTTAATATCAATTACGAGATTATGAAACCATTTAAAGCGAGTAATAGGGCTTCCGAAGGCATCAATGATTATAAATGAACTTTTCTTGTCAATGGATGGCTTTGGCTTCGGGTTTCTAAAAGTAGACAATCAATTATAATCTGTTTTAACCAAAAAGGTATTAAAAATCAAACTTAAAATTAATTACGAGATTATGAAACCATTTAAAGCAACTAATAGGGCATCCTAAGGCATCAATGACTATAAATGAACTTTTATTGTTAGTGGATAGCTTTCACTTCAGGTTTCTAAATGTAAACATTCCATTATACGCTGTTTTAACCAAAAAAATAATAAAAATTCAACTTAAAATCAATTACGAGATTATGAAATCATTTAAAGCGAGCAATACGGCTTTCAAAGGCATCAATGACTATAAATGAACTTTTCTTGTCAATGGATGGCTTTCGCTTTAGGTTTCTAAAGGTAAACATTCACTTATAATCTGTTTTAACCAAAAGGACAACAAAAATTCAACTTAGCATCAATTACAAGATTATGAAACCATTTAAAGCGAGCAATAGGGCTTCTGAAGGGATCAATGACTATAAATGAACTTTTCTTGTTAATGGATGGCTTTCGCTTCAGGATTCTAAAGGTAAACATTCAATTATAATCTGTTTTAACCAAAAAGACAACAAAAATTCAACTTAAAATCAATTACGAGATTATGAAATCATTTAAAACGAGTAATAGGGCTTCCGAAGGAATCAATGACTATAAATGAATATTTCTTGTCAATGGATGGCTTTCGCTTCAGGTTTCTAAAAGTAAACATTCAATTATAATCTGTCTGCACCAAAAAGACAACAAAAATTTAGCTTAATATCAATTACGAGATTATGAAACCATTTAAAGCGAGTAATAGGGCTTCCGAAGGCATCAATGACTATAAATGAACTTTTCTTGTCAATGGATGGCTTTCGCTTCGAGTTTCTAAAAGTAAACAATCAATTATAATCTGTTTTAACCAAAAAGGTAAAAAAAATCCAACTTAAAATCAATTACGAGATTATGAAACCATTTAAAGCGACTAATAGGGCATCCTAAGGCATCAATGACTATCAATGAACTTTTATTGTCAGTGGATAGCTTTCACTACAGGTTTTTAGATGTAAACATTCAATTATACTCTGTTTTAACCAAAAAGATAATAAAACTTCAACTTAAAATCAATTACGAGATTATGAAAGCATTTAAAGCGAGTAATAGGGCTTTTAAAGGCATCAATGACTATAAATGAACTTTTCTTGTCAATGGATGGCTTTCGCTTCAGGTTTCTAAAGGTAAACATTCAATTATAATCTGTTTAAACCAAAAAGACAACAAAAATTCAACTTAACATCAATTACAAGGTTATGAAACCATTTAAAGCGAGCAATAGGGCATCCGAAGGCATCAATGACTATAAATGAACTTTTCTTGTCAATAGATGGCTTTCGATTCAGGATTCTAAAGGTAAACATTCAGTTATAATCTGTTTTAACCAAAAAGACAACAAAAATTCAACTTAAAATCAATTACGAGATTATGAAACCATTTAAAATGAGTGTTAGGGCTTCCGAAGGAATCAATGACTATAAATGAACTTTTCTTGTCAATGGATGGCTTTCGCTTCAGATTTCTAAAAGTAAACATTCAATTATAATCTGTCTGCACCAAAAAGACAACAAAAATTCAGCTTAATATCAACTACGAGATTATGAAACCATTTAAAGCGAGTAATAGAGCTTCCGAAGGCATCAATGACTATAAATGAACTTTTCTTGTCAATTGATGGCTTTCGCTTCGAGTTTCTAAAAGTAAACAATCAATGATAATCTGTTTTAACCAAAAAGGTAAAAAAAATCCAACTTAAAATCAATTACGAGATTATGAAACAATTTAAAGCGACTAATAGGGCATCCTGAGGCATCAATGACTATAAATGAACTTTTATTTTCAATGGATGGCTTTCACTTCAGGTTTCTAAAGGTAAACACTCAGATATACTCTGTTTTAACCAAAAAGATAATAAAAATTCAACTTAAAATCAATTACGAGATTATGAAACCATTTAATGCGAGTAATAGGGCTTTCAAAGGCATCAATGACTATAAATGAACTTTTCTTGTCAATGGATGGCTTTCGCTTCAAGTTTCTAAAAGTAAACAATCAATTATAATCTGTTTTAACCAAAAAGGTAAAAAAAATCCAACTTAAAATCAATTACGAGATTATGAAACCATTTAAAGCGACTAATAGGGCATCCTAAGGCATCAATGACTATAAATGAACTTTTATTGTCAATGGATCGCTTTCACTTCAGGTTTCTAAAGGTAAACACTCAGATATACTCTGTTTTAACCAAAAAGATAATAAAAATTCAACTTAAAATCATTTACGAGATTATGAAACCATTTAAAGCGAGTAATAGGGCTTTCAAAGGCATCAATAACTATAAATGAACTTTTCTTGTCAATGGATGGCTTTCGCTTCAGGTTTCTAAAGGTAAACATTCAATTATAATCTGTTTTAACCAAAAAGACAACAAAAATTCAACTTAAAATCAATTACGAGATTATGAAACCGTTTAAAGCGAGCAATAGGGCTTCCGAAGGCATCAATGACTATAAATGAATCTTTCTTGTCAATGGATGGCTTTCGCTTCAGGTTTCTAAAGGTAAACATTCAATTATAATCTGTTTTAACCAAAAAGACAATAAAAATTCAGTTTAAAATCAATTACGAGATTATTAAACCATTTAAAACGAGTAATAGGGCTTCCGAAGGAATCAATGACTATAAATGAACTTTTCTTGTCAATGAATGGCTTTCGCTTCAGGTTTCTAAAAGTAAACATTCAATTATAATCTGTCTGCACCAAAAAGACAACAAAAATTCAGCTTAATATCAATTACGAGATTATGAAACCATTTAAAGCGAGTAATAGGGCTTCCGAAGGCATCAATGACTATAAATGAACTTTTCTTGTCAATGGATGGTTTTCGCTTCGGGTTTTTAAAAGTAAACAATCAATTATAATCTGTTTTAACCAAAAAGGCAAAAAAAATCCAACTTAAAATCAATTACGAGATTATGAAACCATTTCAAGCGACTAATAGGGCTTCCCAAGGCATCAATGACTATAAATGAACTTTTATTCTCAATGGATAGCTTTCACTTCAGGTTTCTAAAGGTAAACATTCAATTATACTCTGGCTTAACCAAAAAGATAAGAAAAATTCAACTTAGAATCAATTACGAGATTATGAAAGAATTTAAAGCGAGTAATAGGGCTTTCAAAGGCATTAATGACTATAAATGAACTTTTCTTGTCAATGGATGGCTTTCGCTTCAGGTTTCTAAAGGTAAACATTCAATTATAATCTGTTTTAACCAAAAAGACAACAAAAATTCAACTTAAAATCAATTACGAGATTATGAAACCGTTTAAAGCGAGCAATAGGGCTTCCGAAGGCATCAATGACTATAAATGAATCTTTCTTGTCAATGGATGGCTTTCGCTTCAGGTTTCTAAAGGTAAACATTCAATTATAATCTGTTTTAACCGAAAAGACAACAAAAATTCAACTTACAATCAATTACGAGATTATGAAAGCATTTAAAGCGAGTAATAGGGCTTCCGAAGGCATCAATGACAATAAATGAACTTTTCTTATCAATGGATGGCTTTCGCTTTAGGTTTCTAAAAGTAAACATTCAATTATAATCTGTTTGCAGCAAAAAGAGAACAAAAATTCAGCTTAATATCAATTACGAGATTATGAAACCATTTAAAGCGAGTAATAGGGCTTCCGAAGGCATCAATGACTATAGATGAACTTTTCTTGTCAATGGATGGCTTTCGCTTCAGGTTTCTAAAGGTAAACATTCAATTATAATCTGTTTTAACCAAAAAGACAACAAAAATTCAACTTAACATCAATTACGAGATTATGAAACCATTTAAAGCGAGCAATAGGGCTTCCGAAGGCATCAATGACTATAAATGAACTTTTCTTGTCAATGGATGGCTTTCGCTTCAGGTTTCAAAAGGTAAACATTCAATTATAATCTGTTTTAACAAAAACGACAACAAAAATTCAACTTAAAATCAATTACGAGATTATGAAACTATTTAAAACGAGTAATAGGGCTTCCGAAGGAATCAATGACTATAAATGAACTTTTCTTGTCAATGGATGGCTTTCGCTTCAGGTTTCTAAAAGTAAACATACAATTATAATCTGTCTGCAGTAAAAAGACAACAAAAATTCAGCTTAATATCAATTACGAGATTATGAAACCATTTAAAGTGAGTAATAGGGCTTCCGAAGGCATCAATGACTATAAATGAACTTTTCTTGTCAATGGATGGCTTTTGCTTCGAGTTTCTAAAAGTAAACAATCAATTATAATCTGTTTTAACCAAAAAGGTAATAAAAATCCAACTTAAAATCAATTACGAGATTATGAAACCATTTAAAGCGACTAATAAGGCATCCTAAGGCATCAATAACTATAAATTAACTTTTATTGTCAGTGGATAACTTTCACTTCAGGTTTCTAAATGTAAACATTCAATTATACTCTGTTTTAACCAAAAATATAATAAATATTCAACTTAAAATCAATTACGAGATTATGAAAGCATTTAAAGCGAGCAATAGGGCTTTCAAAGGCATCAACGACTATAAATGAACTTTTCTTGTCAATGGATGGCTTTCGCTTCAGGTTTCTAAAGGTAAACATTCAATTATAATCTGTTTTAACCAAAAAGACAACAAAAATTCAACTTAAAATCAATTACGAGATTATGAAACCATTTAAAATAAGTATTAGGGCTTCCGAAGGAATCAATGACTATAAATGAACTTTTCTTGTCAATGGATTGCTTTCGCTTCAGGTTTCTAAAAGTAACCATTCAATTATAATCTGTCTGCACCAAAAAGACAACAAAAATTCAGCTTAATATCAACTACGAGATTATGAAACCATTTAAAGCGAGTAATAGAGCTTCCGAAGGCATCAATGACTATAAATGAACTTTTCTTGTCAATGGATGGCTTTCGCTTCAGGTTTCTAAAGGTAAACATTCAATTATAATCTGTTTTAACCAAAAAGACAACAAAAATTCAACTTAACATCAATTACAATGTTATGAAACCATTTAAAGCGAGCAATAGGGCATCTGAAGGCATCAATGACTATAAATGAACTTTTCTTGTCAATGGATGGCTTTCGTTTCAGGTTTCTAAAGGTAAACATTCAATTATAATCTGTTTTAACCAAAAAGACAACAAAAATTCAACTTAAAATCAATTACGAGATCATGAAACCATTTAAAGCGAGCAATAGAGCTTTAAAAGGCATCAACGACTATAAATGAACTTTTCTTGTCAATGGATGGCTTTCGCTTCAGGTTTCTAAAGGTAAACATTCAATTATAATCTGTTTTAACCAAAAAGACAACAAAAATTCAACTTAACATCAATTACAAGATTATGAAACCATTTAAAGCGAGCAATAAGGCTTCCGAAGGGATCAATAACTATAAATGAACTTTTCTTGTCAATGGATGGCTTTCGCTTCAGGTTTCTAAAGGTAAAATTTCAATTATAATCTTTTTTAACCAAAAAGACGACAAAAATTCAACTTAAAATCAATTACGAGATTATGAAACCATTTAAAACGAGTAATAGGGCTTCCGAAGGAATCAACGACTATAAATGAACTTTTCTTGTCAATGGATGGCTTTGGCTTCAGGTTTCAAAAAGTAAACATTCAATTATAATCTGTCTGCACCAAAAAGACAACAAAAATTGAGCTTAATATCAATTACGAGATTATGAAACCATTTAAAGCGAGTAATAGGACTTCCGAAGGCATCAATGACTATAAATGAACTTTTCTTGTCAATGGATGGCTTTTGCTTCGGGTTTCTAAAAGTAAACAATCAATTATAATCTGTTTTAACCAAAAAGGTAATAAAAATCCAACTTAAAATTAATTACGAGATTATGAAACCATTTAAAGCGACTAATAGGGCATCCTAAGGCATCAATGACTGTAAATGAACTTTTATTGTCAGTGGATAGCTTTCACTTCAGGTTTCTAAATGTAAACATTCAATTATACTCTGTTTTAACCAAAAAAATAATAAAAATTCAACTTAAAATCAATTACGAGATTATGAAAGCATTTAAAGCGAGCAATACGGCTTTCAAAGGCATAAATGACTATAAATGAACTTTTCTTGTCAATGGATGGCTTTCGCTTTAGGTTTCTAAAGGTAAACATTCAATTATAATCTGTTTTAACCAAAAAGACAACAAAAATTCAACTTAACATCAATTACAAGATTATGAAACCATTTAAAGCGAGCAATAGGGCTTCCGAAGGGATCAATGACTATAAATGAACTTTTCTTGTCAATGGATGGCTTTCGCTTCAAGTTTCTAAAGGTAAACATTCAATTATAATCTGTTTTAACCAAAAAGACAACAAAAATTCAACTTAACATCAATTACAAGATTATGAAACCATTTAAAGCGAGCAATAGGGCTTCCGAAGGGATCAATAACTATAAATGAACTTTTCTTGTCAATGGATGGCTTTCGCTTCAGGTTTCTAAAGGTAAAATTTCAATTATAATCTTTTTTAACCAAAAAGAAGACAAAAATTCAACTTAAAATCAATTACGAGATTATGAAACCATTTAAAACGAGTAATAGGGCTTCCGAAGGAATCAATGACTATAAATGAACTTTTCTTGTCAGTGGATGGCTTTCGCTTCAGGTTTCTAAAAGTAAACATTCAATTATAATCTGTCTGCACCAAAAAGACAACAAAAATTGAGCTTAATATCAATTACGAGATTATGAAACCATTTAAAGCGAGTAATAGGACTTTCGAAGGCATCAATGACTATAAATGAACTTTTCTTGTCAATGGATGGCTTTTGCTTCGGGTTTCTAAAAGTAAACAATCAATTATAATCTGTTTTAACCAAAAAGGTAAAAAAATCCAACTTAAAATTAATTACGAGATTATGAAACCATTTAAAGCGACTAATAGGGCATCCTAAGGCATCAATGACTGTAAATGAACTTTTATTGTCAGTGGATAGTTTTCACTTCAGGTTTCTAACTGTAAACATTCAATTATACTCTGTTTTAACCAAAAAGATAATAAAAATTCAACTTAAAATCAATTACGAGATTATGAAAGCATTTAAAGCGAGCAATAGGGCTTTCAAAGGCATAAATGACTATAAATGAACTTTTCTTGTCAATGGATGGCTTTCGCTTCAAGTTTCTAAAGGCAAACATTCAATTATAATCTATTTTAACCAAAAAGACAACAAAAATTCAACTTAACATAAATTACAAGATTATGAAACCATTTAAAGCGAGCAATAGGGCTTCCAAAGGCATCAATGACTATAAATGAACTTTTCTTGTCAATGGATGGCTTTCGCTTCAGGTTTCTAAAGGTAAACATTCAATTATAATCTGTTTTAACCAAAAATTCAACTTAAAATCAATTACGAGATTATGAAACTATTTAAAACGAGTAATAGGGCTTCCGAAGGAATCAATGACTATAAATGAACTTTTCTTGTCAATGGATGGCTTTCGCTTCAAGTTTCTAAAGGTAAACATTCAATTATAATCTATTTTAACCAAAAAGACAACAAAAATTCAACTTAACATAAATTACAAGATTATGAAACCATTTAAATCGAGCAATAGGGCTTCTGAAGTCATCAATGACTATAAATGAACTTTTCTTATCAATGGATGGCTTTCGCTTCATGTTTCTAAAGGTAAACGTTCAATTATAATCTGTTTTAACCAAAAAGACAACAAAAATTCAACTTAAAATCAATTACGAGATTATGAAACCATTTAAAACGAGTAATAGGGCTTCCGAAGGAATCAATGACTATAAATGAAGTTTTCTTGTCAATGGATGGCTTTCGCTTCAAGTTTCTAAAAGTAAACATTCAATTATAATCTGTCTGCACCAAAAAGACAACAAAAATTTAGCTTAATATCAATTACGAGATTATGAAACCATTTAAAGCGAGTAATAGTGCTTCCGAAGCCATCAATGACTATAAATGAACTTTTCTTGTCAATGGATGGCTTTCACTTCGAGTTTCTAAAGTAAACAATCAATTATAATCTGTTTTAAGCAAAAAGGTAAAAAAAATCCAACTTAAAATCAATTACGAGATTATGAAACCATTTAAAGCGACTAATAGGGCATCCTAAGGCATCAATGACTATCAATGAACTTTTATTGTCAGTGGATAGCTTTCCCTTCAGGTTTCTAAATGTAAACATTCAATTATACTCTGTTTTAACCAAAAAGATAATAAAAATTCAACTTAAAATCAATTACGAGATTATGAAAGCATTTAAAGCGAGCAATAGGGCTTTCAAAGGCATCAACGACTATAAATGAACTTTTCTTGTCAATGGATGGCTTTCGCTTCAGGTTTCTAAAGGTAAACATTCAATTATAATCTGTTTTAACCAAAAAGACAACAAAAATTCAACTTAACATCAATTACAAGATTATGAAACCATTTAAAGCGAGCAATAAGGCTTCCGAAGGGATCAATAACTATAAATGAACTTTTCTTGTCAATGGATGGCTTTCGCTTCAGGTTTCTAAAGGTAAAATTTCAATTATAATCTTTTTTAACCAAAAAGACGACAAAAATTCAACTTAAAATCAATTACGAGATTATGAAACCATTTAAAACGAGTAATAGGGCTTCCGAAGGAATCAATGACTATAAATGAACTTTTCTTGTCAATGGATGGCTTTGGCTTCAGGTTTCAAAAAGTAAACATTCAATTATAATCTGTCTGCACCAAAAAGACAACAAAAATTGAGCTTAATATCAATTACGAGATTATGAAACCATTTAAAGCGAGTAATAGGACTTCCGAAGGCATCAATGACTATAAATGAACTTTTCTTGTCAATGGATGGCTTTTGCTTCGGGTTTCTAAAAGTAAACAATCAATTATAATCTGTTTTAACCAAAAAGGTAATAAAAATCCAAATTAAAATTAATTACGAGATTATGAAACCATTTAAAGCGACTAATAGGGCATCCTAAGGCATCAATGACTGTAAATGAACTTTTATTGTCAGTGGATAGCTTTCACTTCAGGTTTCTAAATGTAAACATTCAATTATACTCTGTTTTAACCAAAAAAATAATAAAAATTCAACTTAAAATCAATTACGAGATTATGAAAACATTTAAAGCGAGCAATACGGCTTTCAAAGTCATAAATGACTATAAATGAACTTTTCTTGTCAATGGATGGCTTTCGCTTTAGGTTTCTAAAGGTAAACATTCAATTATAATCTGTTTTAACCAAAAAGACAACAAAAATTCAACTTAACATCAATTACAAGATTATGAAACCATTTAAAGCGAGCAATAGGGCTTCCGAAGGGATCAATGACTATAAATGAACTTTTCTTGTCAATGGATGGCTTTCGCTACAGGATTCTAAAGGTAAACATTCAATTATAATATGTTTTAAGCAAAAAGAAAACAAAAATTCAACTTAAAATCAATTACGAGATTGTGAAACCATTTAAAACGAGTAATAGAGCTTCCGAAGGAATCAATGACTATAAATGAACTTTTCTTGTCAATGGATGGCATTCGCTTCAGGTTTCTAAAAGTAAACATTCAATTATAATCTGTCTGCACCAAAAAGACAACAAAAATTGAGCTTAATATCATTTACGAGATTATGAAACCATTTAAAGCGAGTAATAGGGCTTCCGAAGGCATCAATGACTATAAATGAACTTTTCTTGTCAATGGATGGCTTTCGCTTCGACTTTCTAAAAGTAAACAATCAATTATAATCTGTTTTAACCAAAAAGGTACAAAAAATCCAACTTAAAATCAATTACGAGATTATGAAACCATTTAAAGCGACTAATAGGGCATCCTAAGGCATCAATGACTATCAATGAACTTTTATTGTCAGTGGATAGCTTTCACTTCAGGTTTTTAGATGTAAACATTCAATTATACTCTGTTTTAACCAAAAAGATAATAAAACTTCAACTTAAAATCAATTACGAGATTATGAAAGCATTTAAAGCGAGTAATAGGGCTTTTAAAGGCATCAATGACTATAAATGAACTAGTCTTGTCAATGGATGGCTTTCGCTTCAGGTTTCTAAAGGTAAACATTCAATTATAATCTGTTTTAACCAAAAAGACAACAAAAATTCAACTTAACATGAATTACAAGGTTATGAAACCATTTAAAACGAGCAATAGGGCATCCGAAGGCATCAATGACTATAAATGAACTTTTCTTGTCAATGGATGGCTTTCGTTTCAGGTTTCTAAAGGTAAACATTCAATTATAATCTGTTTTAACCAAAAAGACAACAAAAATTCAACTTAAAATCAATTACGAGATTATAAAACCATTTAAAATGAGTATTAGGGCTTCCGAAGGAATCAATGACTATAAATGAACTTTTCTTGTCAATGGATGGCTTTCGCTTCAGGTTTCTAAAAGTAAACATTCAATTATAATCTGTCTGCACCAAAAAGACAACAAAAATTCAGCTTAATATCAACTACGAGATTATGAAACCATTTAAAGCGAGTAATAGAGCTTCCGAAGGCATCAATGACTATAAATGAACTTTTCTTGTCAATGGATGGCTTTTCCTTCGGGTTTCTAAAAGTAAACAATCAATTATAATCTGTTTTAACCAAAAAGATAATAAAAATCCAACTTAAAATCAATAACGAGATTATGAAACCATTTAAAGCGACTAATAGGGCATCCTAAGGCATCAATGACTATAAATTAACTTTTATTGTCAGTGGATAGCTTTCACATCAGGTTTCTAAATGTAAACATTCAATTATACTCTGTTTTAACCAAAAAGATAATAAAAATTCAACTTAAAATCAATTACGAGATTATGAAAGCATTTAAAGCGAGCAATAGGGCTTTCAAAGGCATCAACGACTATAAATGAACTTTTCTTGTCAATGGATGGCTTTCGCTTCAGGTTTCTAAAGGTAAACATTCAATTATAATCTGTTTTAACCAAAAATTCAACTTAAAATCAATTACGAGATTATGAAACTATTTAAAACGAGTAATAGGGCTTCCAAAGGAATCAATGACTATAAATGAACTTTTCTTGTCAATGGATGGCTTTCGCTTCAAGTTTCTAAAGGTAAACATTCAATTATAATCTATTTTAACCAAAAAGACAACAAAAATTCAACTTAACATAAATTACAAGATTATGAAACCATTTAAAGCGAGCAATAGGGCTTCCGAAGGCATCAATGACTATAAATGAACTTTTCTTATCAATGGATGGCTTTCGCTTCATGTTTCTAAAGGTAAACATTCAATTATAATCTGTTTTAACCAAAAAGACAACAAAAATTCAACTTAAAATCAATTACGAGATTATGAAACCATTTAAAACGAGTAATAGGGCTTCCGAAGGAATCAATGACTATAAATGAAGTTTTCTTGTCAATGGATGGCTTTCGCTTCAAGTTTCTAAAAGTAAACATTCAATTATAATCTGTCTGCACCAAAAAGATAACAAAAATTTAGCTTAATATCAATTACGAGATTATGAAACCATTTAAAGCGAGTAATAGTGCTTCCGAAGGCATCAATGACTATAAATGAACTTTTCTTGTCAATGGGTGGCTTTCGCTTCGAGTTTCTAAAAGTAAACAATCAATTATAATCTGTTTTAAGCAAAAAGGTAAAAAAAATCCAACTTAAAATCAATTACGAGATTATGAAACCATTTAAACCGACTAATAGGGCATCCTAAGGCATCAATGACTATCAATGAACTTTTATTGTCAGTGGATAGTTTTCCCTTCAGGTTTCTAAATGTAAACATTCAATTATACTCTGTTTTAACCAAAAAGATAATAAAAATTCAACTTAAAATCAATTACGAGATTATGAAAGCATTTAAAGCGAGTAATAGGGCTTTTAAAGGCATCAATGACTATAAATGAACTTTTCTTGTCAATGGATGGCTTTCGCTTCAGGTTTCTAAACGTAAACATTCAATTATAATCTGTTTTAACCAAAAAGACAACAAAAATTCAACTTAACATCAATTACAAGATTATGAAACCATTTAAAGGGAGCAATAGGGCATCCGAAGGCATCAATGACTATAAATGAACTTTTCTTGTCAATGGATGGCTTTCGCTTCAGGTTTCTAAAGGTAAACATTCAATTATAATCTGTTTTAACCAAAAAGACAACAAAAATTCAACTTAAAGTCAATTACGAGACTATGAAACCATTTAAAATGAGTAATAGGGCTTCCGAAGGAATCAATGACTATAAATGAACTTTTCTTTTCAATGGATTGCTTTCGCTTTAGGTTTCTAAAAGTAAACATTCAATTATAATCTGTCTACACCAAAAAGACAACAAAAATTCAGCTTAATATCAAATACGAGATTATGAAACCATTTAAAGCGAGTAATAGGGCTTCCGAAGGCATCAATGACTATAAATGAACTTTTCTTGTCAATGGATGGCTTTCGCTTCGACTTTCTAAAAGTAAACAATCAATTATAATCTGTTTTAACCAAAAAGGTAAAAAAAATCCAACTTAAAATCAATTACGAGATTATGAAACCATTTAATGCGACTAATAGGGCATCCTAAGGCATCAATGACTATAAATTAACTTTTATTGTTAATGGATCGCTTTCACTTCAAGTTTCTAAAGGTAAACACTCAATTATACTCTGTTTTAACCAAAAAGATAATAAAAATTAAACTTAAAATCAATTACGAGATTATGAAAGCATTTAAAGCGAGTAATAGGGCTTTCAAAGGCATCAATGACTATAAATGAACTTTTCTTGTCAATGGATGGCTTTCGCTTCAGGTTTCTAAAGGTAAACATTCAATTATAATCTGTTTTAACCAAAAAGACAACAAAAATTCAACTTAAAATCAATTACAAGGTTATGAAACCATTTAAAGCGAGCAATAGGGCTTCCGAAGGCATTAATGACTATAAATGAACTTTTCTTGTCAATGGATGGCTTTCGCTTCCGGTTTCTAAAGGTAAACATTCAATTATAATCTGTTTTAACCAAAAATTCAACTTAAAATCAATTACGAGATTATGAAACTATTTAAAACGAGTAATAGGGCTTCCGAAGGAATCAATGACTATAAATGAACTTTTCTTGTCAATGGATGGCTGTCGTTTCAGGTTTCTAAAAGTAAACATTCAATTATAATCTGTCTGCAGCAAAAAGACAACAAAAATTCAGCTTAATATCAATTACGAGATTATGAAACCATTTAAAGTGAGTAATAGGGCTTCCGAAGGCATCAATGACTATAAATGAACTTTTCTTGTCAATGGATTGCTTTTGCTTCGGGTTTCTAAAAGTAAACAATCAATTATAATCTGTTTTAACCAAAAAGGTAATAAAAATCCATCTTAAAATCATTTACGAGATTATGAAACCATTTAAAGCGACAAATAGGGCATCCTAAGGCATCAATGACTATAAATTAACTTTTATTGTCAGTGGATAGCTTTCACTTCAGGTTTCTAAATGTAAACATTCAATTATACTCTGTTTTAACCAAAAAGATAACAAAAATTCAACTTAAAATCAATTACGAGATTATGAAAGCATTTAATGCGAGCAATAGGGCTTGCAAAGGCATCAACGACTATAAATGAACTTTTCTTGTCAATGGATGGCTTTCGCTTCAGGTTTCTAAAGGTAAACATTTAATTATAATCTGTGTTAACCAAAAAGACAACAAAAATTCAACTTAACATCAATTACAAGATTATGAAACCATTTAATGCGAGCAATAGGGCTTCCGAAGGGATCAATAACTATAAATGAACTTTTCTTGTCAATGGATGGCTTTCGCTTCAGGTTTCTAAAGGTAAAATTTCAATTATAATCTTTTTTAACCAAAAAGACGACAAAAATTCAACTTAAAATCAATCACGAGATTATGAAACCATTTAAAACGAGTAATAGGGCTTCCGAAGCAATCAATGACTATAAATGAACTTTTCTTGTCAATGGATGGCTTTCGCTTCAGGTTTCTAAAAGTAAACATTTAATTATAATCTGTCTGCAGCAAAAAGACAACAAAAATTGAGCTTAATATCAATTACGAGATTATGAAACGATTTAAAGCGAGTAATAGGACTTCCGAAGGCATCAATGACTATAAATGAACTTTTCTTGTCAATGGATGGCTTTCGCTTTAGGTTTCTAAAGGTAAACATTCAATTATAATCTGTTTTAACCAAAAAGACAACAAAAATTCAACTTAACATCAATTACAAGATTATGAAACCATTTAAAGCGAGCAATAGGGCTTCCGAAGGGATCAATGACTATAAATGAACTTTTCTTGTCAATGGATGGCTTTCGCTACAGGATTCTAAAGGTAAACATTCAATTATAATATGTTTTAACCAAAAAGAAAACAAAAATTCAACTTAAAATCAATTACGAGATTGTGAAACCATTTAAAACGAGTAATAGAGCTTCCGAAGGAATCAATGACTATAAATGAACTTTTCTTGTCAATGGATGGCATTCGCTTCAGGTTTCTAAAAGTAAACATTCAATTATAATCTGTCTGCACCAAAAAGACAACAAAAATTGAGCTTAATATCATTTACGAGATTATGAAACCATTTAAAGCGAGTAATAGGGCTTCCGAAGGCATCAATGACTATAAATGAACTTTTCTTGTCAATGGATGGCTTTCGCTTCGACTTTCTAAAAGTAAACAATCAATTATAATCTGTTTTAACCAAAAAGGTACAAAAAATCCAACTTAAAATCAATTACGAGATTATGAAACCATTTAAAGCGACTAATAGGGCATCCTAAGGCATCAATGACTATCAATGAACTTTTATTGTCAGTGGATAGCTTTCACTTCAGGTTTTTAGATGTAAACATTCAATTATACTCTGTTTTAACCAAAAAGATAATAAAACTTCAACTTAAAATCAATTACGAGATTATGAAAGCATTTAAAGCGAGTAATAGGGCTTTTAAAGGCATCAATGACTATAAATGAACTAGTCTTGTCAATGGATGGCTTTCGCTTCAGGTTTCTAAAGGTAAACATTCAATTATAATCTGTTTTAACCAAAAAGACAACAAAAATTCAACTTAACATGAATTACAAGGTTATGAAACCATTTAAAACGAGCAATAGGGCATCCGAAGGCATCAATGACTATAAATGAACTTTTCTTGTCAATGGATGGCTTTCGTTTCAGGTTTCTAAAGGTAAACATTCAATTATAATCTGTTTTAACCAAAAAGACAACAAAAATTCAACTTAAAATCAATTACGAGATTATAAAACCATTTAAAATGAGTATTAGGGCTTCCGAAGGAATCAATGACTATAAATGAACTTTTCTTGTCAATGGATGGCTTTCGCTTCAGGTTTCTAAAAGTAAACATTCAATTATAATCTGTCTGCACCAAAAAGACAACAAAAATTCAGCTTAATATCAACTACGAGATTATGAAACCATTTAAAGCGAGTAATAGAGCTTCCGAAGGCATCAATGACTATAAATGAACTTTTCTTGTCAATGGATGGCTTTTCCTTCGGGTTTCTAAAAGTAAACAATCAATTATAATCTGTTTTAACCAAAAAGATAATAAAAATCCAACTTAAAATCAATAACGAGATTATGAAACCATTTAAAGCGACTAATAGGGCATCCTAAGGCATCAATGACTATAAATTAACTTTTATTGTCAGTGGATAGCTTTCACATCAGGTTTCTAAATGTAAACATTCAATTATACTCTGTTTTAACCAAAAAGATAATAAAAATTCAACTTAAAATCAATTACGAGATTATGAAAGCATTTAAAGCGAGCAATAGGGCTTTCAAAGGCATCAACGACTATAAATGAACTTTTCTTGTCAATGGATGGCTTTCGCTTCAGGTTTCTAAAGGTAAACATTCAATTATAATCTGTTTTAACCAAAAAGACAACAAAAATTCAACTTAACATCAATTACAAGATTATGAAACCATTTAAAGCGAGCAATAGGGCTTCCGAAGGGATCAATAACTATAAATGAACTTTTCTTGTCAATGGATGGCTTTCGCTTCAGGTTTCTAAAGGTAAAATTTCAATTATAATCTTTTTTAACCAAAAAGAAGACAAAAATTCAACTTAAAATCAATTACGAGATTATGAAACCATTTAAAACGAGTAATAGGGCTTCCGAAGGAATCAATGACTATAAATGAACTTTTCTTGTCAATGGATGGCTTTCGCTTCAGGTTTCTAAGAGTAAACATTCAATTATAATCTGTCTGCAGCAAAAAGACAACAAAAATTGAGCTTAATATCAATTACGAGATTATGAAACCATTTAAAGCGAGTAATAGGACTTTCGAAGGCATCAATGACTATAAATGAACTTTTCTTGTCAATGGATGGCTTTTGCTTCGGGTTTCTAAAAGTAAACAATCAATTATAATCTGTTTTAACCAAAAAGGTAAAAAAATCCAACTTAAAATTAATTACGAGATTATGAAACCATTTAAAGCGACTAATAGGGCATCCTAAGGCATCAATGACTGTAAATGAACTTTTATTGTCAGTGGATAGTTTTCACTTCAGGTTTCTAACTGTAAACATTCAATTATACTCTGTTTTAACCAAAAAGATAATAAAAATTCAACTTAAAATCAATTACGAGATTATGAAAGCATTTAAAGCGAGCAATAGGGCTTTTAAAGGCATCAATGACTATAAATTAACTTTTCTTGTCAATGGATGGCTTTCGCTTCAGGTTTCTAAAGGTAAACATTCAATTATAATCTGTTTTAACCAAAAATTCAACTTAAAATCAATTACGAGATTATGAAACTATTTAAAACGAGTAATAGGGCTTCCAAAGGAATCAATGACTATAAATGAACTTTTCTTGTCAATGGATGGCTTTCGCTTCAAGTTTCTACAGGTAAACATTCAATTATAATCTATTTTAACCAAAAAGACAACAAAAATTCAACTTAACATAAATTACAAGATTATGAAACCATTTAAAGCGAGCAATAGGGCTTCCGAAGGCATCAATGACTATAAATGAACTTTTCTTATCAATGGATGGCTTTCGCTTCATGTTTCTAAAGGTAAACATTCAATTATAATCTGTTTTAACCAAAAAGACAACAAAAATTCAACTTAAAATCAATTACGAGATTATGAAACCATTTAAAACGAGTAATAGGGCTTCCGAAGGAATCAATGACTATAAATGAAGTTTTCTTGTCAATGGATGGCTTTCGCTTCAAGTTTCTAAAAGTAAACATTCAATTATAATCTGTCTGCACCAAAAAGACAACAAAAATTTAGCTTAATATCAATTACGAGATTATGAAACCATTTAAAGCGAGTAATAGTGCTTCCGAAGGCATCAATGACTATAAATGAACTTTTCTTGTCAATGGGTGGCTTTCGCTTCGAGTTTCTAAAAGTAAACAATCAATTATAATCTGTTTTAAGCAAAAAGGTAAAAAAAATCCAACTTAAAATCAATTACGAGATTATGAAACCATTTAAACCGACTAATAGGGCATCCTAAGGCATCAATGACTATCAATGAACTTTTATTGTCAGTGGATAGTTTTCCCTTCAGGTTTCTAAATGTAAACATTCAATTATACTCTGTTTTAACCAAAAAGATAATAAAAATTCAACTTAAAATCAATTACGAGATTATGAAAGCATTTAAAGCGAGTAATAGGGCTTTTAAAGGCATCAATGACTATAAATGAACTTTTCTTGTCAATGGATGGCTTTCGCTTCAGGTTTCTAAACGTAAACATTCAATTATAATCTGTTTTAACCAAAAAGACAACAAAAATTCAACTTAACATCAATTACAAGATTATGAAACCATTTAAAGGGAGCAATAGGGCATCCGAAGGCATCAATGACTATAAATGAACTTTTCTTGTCAATGGATGGCTTTCGCTTCAGGTGTCTAAAGGTAAACATTCAATTATAATCTGTTTTAACCAAAAAGACAACAAAAATTCAACTTAAAGTCAATTACGAGACTATGAAACCATTTAAAATGAGTAATAGGGCTTCCGAAGGAATCAATGACTATAAATGAACTTTTCTTTTCAATGGATGGCTTTCGCTTTAGGTTTCTAAAAGTAAACATTCAATTATAATCTGTCTGCACCAAAAAGACAACAAAAATTCAGCTTAATATCAATTACGAGATTATGAAACCATTTAAAGCTAGTAATAGGGCTTCCGAAGGCATCAATGACTATAAATGAACTTTTCTTGTCAATGGATGGCTTTTGCTTCGGGTTTCTAAAAGTAAACAATCAATTATAATCTGTTTTAACCAAAAAGGTAAAAAAATCCAACTTAAAATTAATTACGAGATTATGAAACCATTTAAAGCGACTAATAGGGCATCCTAAGGCATCAATGACTGTAAATGAACTTTTATTGTCAGTGGATAGTTTTCACTTCAGGTTTCTAACTGTAAACATTCAATTATACTCTGTTTTAACCAAAAAGATAATAAAAATTCAACTTAAAATCAATTACGAGATTATGAAAGCATTTAAAGCGAGCAATAGGGCTTTTAAAGGCATCAATGACTATAAATTAACTTTTCTTGTCAATGGATGGCTTTCGCTTCAGGTTTCTAAAGGTAAACATTCAATTATAATCTGTTTTAACCAAAAATTCAACTTAAAATCAATTACGAGATTATGAAACTATTTAAAACGAGTAATAGGGCTTCCAAAGGAATCAATGACTATAAATGAACTTTTCTTGTCAATGGATGGCTTTCGCTTCAAGTTTCTACAGGTAAACATTCAATTATAATCTATTTTAACCAAAAAGACAACAAAAATTGAACTTAACATAAATTACAAGATTATGAAACCATTTAAAGCGAGCAATAGGGCTTCCGAAGGCATCAATGACTATAAATGAACTTTTCTTATCAATGGATGGCTTTCGCTTCATGTTTCTAAAGGTAAACATTCAATTATAATCTGTTTTAACCAAAAAGACAACAAAAATTCAACTTAAAATCAATTACGAGATTATGAAACCATTTAAAACGAGTAATAGGGCTTCCGAAGGAATCAATGACTATAAATGAAGTTTTCTTGTCAATGGATGGCTTTCGCTTCAAGTTTCTAAAAGTAAACATTCAATTATAATCTGTCTGCACCAAAAAGACAACAAAAATTTAGCTTAATATCAATTACGAGATTATGAAACCATTTAAAGCGAGTAATAGTGCTTCCGAAGGCATCAATGACTATAAATGAACTTTTCTTGTCAATGGGTGGCTTTCGCTTCGAGTTTCTAAAAGTAAACAATCAATTATAATCTGTTTTAAGCAAAAAGGTAAAAAAAATCCAACTTAAAATCAATTACGAGATTATGAAACCATTTAAACCGACTAATAGGGCATCCTAAGGCATCAATGACTATCAATGAACTTTTATTGTCAATGGATAGTTTTCCCTTCAGGTTTCTAAATGTAAACATTGAATTATACTCTGTTTTAACCAAAAAGATAATAAAAATTCAACTTAAAATCAATTACGAGATTATGAAAGCATTTAAAGCGAGTAATAGGGCTTTTAAAGGCATCAATGACTATAAATGAACTTTTCTTGTCAATGGATGGCTTTCGCTTCAGGTTTCTAAATGTAAACATTCAATTATAATCTGTTTTAACCAAAAAGACAACAAAAATTCAACTTAACATCAATTACAAGATTATGAAACCATTTAAAGGGAGCAATAGGGCATCCGAAGGCATCAATGACTATAAATGAACTTTTCTTGTCAATGGATGGCTTTCGCTTCAGGTGTCTAAAGGTAAACATTCAATTATAATCTGTTTTAACCAAAAAGACAACAAAAATTCAACTTAAAGTCAATTACGAGACTATGAAACCATTTAAAATGAGTAATAGGGCTTCCGAAGGAATCAATGACTATAAATGAACTTTTCTTTTCAATGGATGGCTTTCGCTTTAGGTTTCTAAAAGTAAACATTCAATTATAATCTGTCTGCACCAAAAAGACAACAAAAATTCAGCTTAATATCAATTACGAGATTATGAAACCATTTAAAGCTAGTAATAGGGCTTCCGAAGGCATCAATGACTATAAATGAACTTTTCTTGTCAATGGATGGCTTTCGCTTCAGGTTTCTAAACGTAAACATTCAATTATAATCTGTTTTAACCAAAAAGACAACAAAAATTCAACTTAACATCAATTACAAGATTATGAAACCATTTAAAGGGAGCAATAGGGCATCCGAAGGCATCAATGACTATAAATGAACTTTTCTTGTCAATGGATGGCTTTCGCTTCAGGTGTCTAAAGGTAAACATTCAATTATAATCTGTTTTAACCAAAAAGACAACAAAAATTCAACTTAAAGTCAATTACGAGACTATGAAACCATTTAAAATGAGTAATAGGGCTTCCGAAGGAATCAATGACTATAAATGAACTTTTCTTTTCAATGGATGGCTTTCGCTTTAGGTTTCTAAAAGTAAACATTCAATTATAATCTGTTTTAACCAAAAAGGTAATAAAAATCCAACTTAAAATTAATTACGAGATTATGAAACCATTTAAAGCGACTAATAGGGCATCCTAAGGCATCAATGACTGTAAATGAACTTTTATTGTCAGTGGATAGCTTTGACTTCAGGTTTCTAAATGTGAACATTCAATTATACTCTGTTTTAACCAAAAAGATAATAAAAATTCAACTTAAAATCAATTACGAGATTATGAAAGCATTTAAAGCGAGTAATAGGGCTTTCAAAGGCATCAATGACTATAAATGAACTTTTCTTGTCGATGGATGGCTTTCGCTTCAGGTTTCTAAAGGTAAACATTCAATTATAATCTGTTTTAACCAAAAAGACAACAAAAATTCAACTTAAAATCAATTACGAGCTTATGAAACCGTTGAAAGCGAGCAATAGGGCTTCCGAAGGCATCAAAGACTATAAATGAACCTTTCTTGTCAATGGATGGCTTTCGCTTCAGGTTTCTAAAGGTAAACATTCAATTATAATATGTTTTAACCAAAAAGAAAACAAAAATTCAACTTAAAATCAATTACGAGATTGTGAAACCATTTAAAACGAGTAATAGAGCTTCCGAAGGAATCAATGACTATAAATGAACTTTTCTTGTCAATGGATGGCTTTGGCTTCAGGTTTCAAAAAGTAAACATTCAATTATAATCTGTCTGCACGAAAAAGACAACAAAAATTGAGCTTAATATCAATTACGAGATTATGAAACCATTTAAAGCGAGTAATAGGACTTCCGAAGGCATCAATGACTATAAATGAACTTTTCTTGTCAATGGATGGCTTTTGCTTCGGGTTTCTAAAAGTAAACAATCAATTATAATCTGTTTTAACCAAAAAGGTAATAAAAATCCAACTTAAAATTAATTACGAGATTATGAAACCATTTAAAGCGACTAATAAGGCATCCTAAGGCATCAATGACTGTAAATGAACTTTTATTGTCAGTGGATAGCTTTCACTTCAGGTTTCTAAATGTAAACATTCAATTATACTCTGTTTTAACCAAAAAAATAATAAAAATTCAACTTAAAATCAATTACGAGATTATGAAAGCATTTAAAGCGAGCAATACGACTTTCAAAGGCATAAATGACTATAAATGAACTTTTCTTGTCAATGGATGGCTTTCGCTTTAGGTTTCTAAAGGTAAACATTCAATTATAATCTGTTTTAACCAAAAAGACAACAAAAATTCAACTTAACATCAATTACAAGATTATGAAACCATTTAAAGCGAGCAATAGGGCTTCCGAAGGGATCAATGACTATAAATGAACTTTTCTTGTCAATGGATGGCTTTCGCTTCAGGATTCTAAAGGTAAACATTCAATTATAATATGTTTTAACCAAAAAGAAAACAAAAATTCAACTTAAAATCAGTTACGAGATTGTGAAACCATTTAAAACGAGTAATAGAGCTTCCGAAGGAATCAATGACTATAAATGAACTTTTCTTGTCAATGGATGGCTTTGGCTTCAGGTTTCAAAAAGTAAACATTCAATTATAATCTGTCTGCACGAAAAAGACAACAAAAATTGAGCTTAATATCAATTACGAGATTATGAAACCATTTAAAGAGAGTAATAGGACTTCCGAAGGCATCAATGACTATAAATGAACTTTTCTTGTCAATGGATGGATTTTGCTTCGGGTTTCTAAAAGTAAAGAATCAATTATAATCTGTTTTAACCAAAAAGGTAATAAAAATCCAACTTAAAATTAATTACGAGATTATGAAACCATTTAAAGCGACTAATAGGGCATCCTAAGGCATCAATGACTGTAAATGAACTTTTATTGTCAGTGGATAGCTTTCACTTCAGGTTTCTAAATGTAAACATTCAATTATACTCTGTTTTAACCAAAAAAATAATAAAAATTCAACTTAAAATCAATTACGAGATTATGAAAGAATTTAAAGCGAGCAATACGGCTTTCAAAGGCATAAATGACTATAAATGAACTTTTCTTGTCAATGGATGGCTTTCGCTTTAGGTTTCTAGAGGTAAACATTCAATTATAATCTGTTTTAACCAAAAAGACAACAAAAATTCAACTTAACATCAATTACAAGATTATGAAACCATTTAAAGCGAGCAATAGGGCTTCCGAAGGGATCAATGACTATAAATGAACTTTTCTTGTCAATGGATGGCTTTCGCTTCAGGATTCTAAAGGTAAACATTCAATTATAATATGTTTTAACCAAAAAGAAAACAAAAATTCAACTTAAAATCAATTACGAGATTGTGAAACCATTTAAAACGAGTAATAGAGCTTCCGAAGGAATCAATGACTATAAATGAACTTTTCTTGTCAATGGATGGCATTCGCTTCAGGTTTCTAAAAGTAAACATTCAATTATAATCTGTCTGCACCAAAAAGACAACAAAAATTGAGCTTAATATCATTTACGAGATTATGAAACCATTTAAAGCGAGTAATAGGGCTTCCGAAGGCATCAATGACTATAAATGAACTTTTCTTGTCAATGGATGGCTTTCGCTTCGACTTTCTAAAAGTAAACAATCAATTATAATCTGTTTTAACCAAAAAGGTACAAAAAATCCAACTTAAAATCAATTACGAGATTATGAAACCATTTAAAGCGACTAATAGGGCATCCTAAGGCATCAATGACTATCAATGAACTTTTATTGTCAGTGGATAGCTTTCACTTCAGGTTTTTAGATGTAAACATTCAATTATACTCTGTTTTAACCAAAAAGATAATAAAACTTCAACTTAAAATCAATTACGAGATTATGAAAGCATTTAAAGCGAGTAATAGGGCTTTTAAAGGCATCAATGACTATAAATGAACTAGTCTTGTCAATGGATGGCTTTCGCTTCAGGTTTCTAAAGGTAAACATTCAATTATAATCTGTTTTAACCAAAAAGACAACAAAAATTCAACTTAACATGAATTACAAGGTTATGAAACCATTTAAAGCGAGCAATAGGGCATCCGAAGGCATCAATGACTATAAATGAACTTTTCTTGTCAATGGATGGCTTTTGTTTCAGGTTTCTAAAGGTAAACATTCAATTATAATCTGTTTTAACCAAAAAGACAACAAAAATTCAACTTAAAATCAATTACGAGATTATAAAACCATTTAAAATGAGTATTAGGGCTTCCGAAGGAATCAATGACTATAAATGAACTTTTCTTGTCAATGGATGGCTTTCGCTTCAGGTTTCTAAAAGTAAACATTCAATTATAATCTGTCGGCACCAAATAGACAACAAAAATTCAGCTTAATATCAACTACGAGATTATGAAACCATTTAAAGCGAGTAATAGAGCTTCCGAAGGCATCAATGACTATAAATGAACTTTTCTTGTCAATGGATGGCTTTTCCTTCGGGTTTCTAAAAGTAAACAATCAATTATAATCTGTTTTAACCAAAAAGATAATAAAAATCCAACTTAAAATCAATAACGAGATTATGAAACCATTTAAAGCGACTAATAGGGCATCCTAAGGCATCAATGACTATAAATTAACTTTTATTGTCAGTGGATAGCTTTCACTTCAGGTTTCTAAATGTAAACATTCAATTATACTCTGTTTTAACCAAAAAGATAATAAAAATTCAACTTAAAATCAATTACGAGATTATGAAAGCATTTAAAGCGAGCAATAGGGCTTTCAAAGGCATCAACGACTATAAATGAACTTTTCTTGTCAATGGATGGCTTTCGCTTCAGGTTTCTAAAGGTAAACATTCAAGTATAATCTGTTTTAACCAAAAAGACAACAAAAATTCAACTTAACATCAATTACAAGATTATGAAACCATTTAAAGCGAGCAATAGGGCTTCCGAAGGGATCAATAACTATAAATGAACTTTTCTTGTCAATGGATGGCTTTCGCTTCAGGTTTCTAAAGGTAAAATTTCAATTATAATCTTTTTTAACCAAAAAGAAGACAAAAATTCAACTTAAAATCAATTACGAGATTATGAAACCATTTAAAACGAGTAATAGGGCTTCCGAAGGAATCAATGACTATAAATGAACTTTTCTTGTCAATGGATGGCTTTCGCTTCAGGTTTCTAAAAGTAAACATTCAATTATAATCTGTCTGCAGCAAAAAGACAACAAAAATTGAGCTTAATATCAATTACGAGATTATGAAACCATTTAAAACGAGTAATAGGGCTTTCGAAGGCATCAATGACTATAAATGAACTTTTCTTGTCAATGGATGGCTTTTGCTTCGGGTTTCTAAAGGTAAACAATCAATTATAATCTGTTTTAACCAAAAAGGTAAAAAAATCCAACTTAAAATTAATTACGAGATTATGAAACCATTTAAAGCGACTAATAGGGCATCCTAAGGCATCAATGACTGTAAATGAACTTTTATTGTCAGTGGATAGTTTTCACTTCAGGTTTCTAACTGTAAACATTCAATTATACTCTGTTTTAACCAAAAAGATAATAAAAATTCAACTTAAAATCAATTACGAGATTATGAAAGCATTTAAAGCGAGCAATAGGGCTTTCAAAGGCATAAATGACTATAAATGAACTTTTCTTGTCAATGGATGGCTTCCGCTTCAAGTTTCTAAAGGTAAACATTCAATTATAATCTATTTTAACCAAAAAGACAACAAAAATTCAACTTAACATAAATTACAAGATTATGAAACCATTTAAAGCGAGCAATAGGGCTTCCAAAGGCATCAATGACTATAAATGAACTTTTCTTGTCAATGGATGGCTTTCGCTTCAGGTTTCTAAAGGTAAACATTCAATTATAATCTGTTTTAACCAAAAATTCAACTTAAAATCAATTACGAGATTATGAAACTATTTAAAACGAGTAATAGGGCTTCCAAAGGAATCAATGACTATAAATGAACTTTTCTTGTCAATGGATGGCTTTCGCTTCAAGTTTCTAAAGGTAAACATTCAATTATAATCTATTTTAACCAAAAAGACAACAAAAATTCAACTTAACATAAATTACAAGATTATGAAACCATTTAAAGCGAGCAATAGGGCTTCCGAAGGCATCAATGACTATAAATGAACTTTTCTTATCAATGGATGGCTTTCGCTTCATGTTTCTAAATGTAAACATTCAATTATAATCTGTTTTAACCAAAAAGACAACAAAAATTCAACTTAAAATCAATTACGAGATTATGAAACCATTTAAAACGAGTAATAGGGCTTCCGAAGGAATCAATGACTATAAATGAAGTTTTCTTGTCAATGGATGGCTTTCGCTTCAAGTTTCTAAAGGTAAACATTCAATTATAATCTGTCTACACCAAAAAGAGAACAAAAATTTAGCTTAATATCAATTACGAGATTATGAAACCATTTAAAGCGAGTAATAGTGCTTCCGAAGGCATCAATGACTATAAATGAACTTTTCTTGTCAATGGGTGGCTTTCGCTTCGAGTTTCTAAAAGTAAACAATCAATTATAATCTGTTTTAAGCAAAAAGGTAAAAAAAATCGAACTTAAAATCAATTACGAGATTATGAAACCATTTAAACCGACTAATAGGGCATCCTAAGGCATCAATGACTATCAATTAACTTTTATTGTCAGTGGATAGCTTTCCCTTCAGTTTTCTAAATGTAAACATTCAATTATACTCTGTTTTAACCAAAAAGATAATAAAAATTCAACTTAAAATCAATTACGAGATTATGAAAGCATTTAAAGCGAGTAATAGGGCATCCTAAGGCATCAATGACTATAAATGAACTTTTCTTGTCAATGGATGGCTTTCGCTTCAGGTTTCTAAACGTAAACATTCAATTATAATCTGTTTTAACCAAAAAGACAACAAAAATTCAACTTAACATCAATTACAAGATTATGAAACCATTTAAAGCGAGCAATAGGGCATCCGAAGGCATCAATGACTATAAATGAACTTTTCTTGTCAATGGATGGCTTTCGCTTCAGGTTTCTAAAGGTAAACATTCAATTATAATCTGTTCTAACCAAAAAGACAACAAAAATTCAACTTAAAGTCAATTACGAGACTATGAAATCATTTAAAATGAGTAATAGGGCTTCCGAAGGAATCAATGACTATAAATGAACTTTTCTTTTCAATGGATGGCTTTCGCTTTAGGTTTCTAAAAGTAAACATTCAATTATAATCTGTCTGCACCAAAAAGACAACAAAAATTCAGCTTAATATCAATTACGAGATTATGAAACCATTTAAAGCGAGTAATAGGGCTTCCGAAGGCATCAATGACTATAAATGAACTTTTCTTGTCAATGGATGGCTTTCGCTTCGACTTTCTAAAAGTAAACAATCAATTATAATCTGTTTTAACCAAAAAGGTAAAAAAAATCCAACTTAAAATCAATTACGAGATTATGAAACCATTTAATGCGACTAATAGGGCATCCTAAGGCATCAATGACTATAAATTAACTTTTATTGTTAATGGATCGCTTTCACTTCAAGTTTCTAAAGGTAAACACTCAATTATACTCTGTTTTAACCAAAAAGATAATAAAAATTAAACTTAAAATCAATTACGAGATTATGAAAGCATTTAAAGCGAGTAATAGGGCTTTCAAAGGCATCAATGACTATAAATGAACTTTTCTTGTCAATGGATGGCTTTCGCTTCAGGTTTCTAAAGGTAAACATTCAATTATAATCTGTTTTAACCAAAAAGACAACAAAAATTCAACTTAAAATCAATTACAAGGTTATGAAACCATTTAAAGCGAGCAATAGGGCTTCCGAAGGCATTAATGACTATAAATGAACTTTTCTTGTCAATGGATGGCTTTCGCTTCAGGTTTCTAAAGGTAAACATTCAATTATAATCTGTTTTAACCAAAAATTCAACTTAAAATCAATTACGAGATTATGAAACTATTTAAAACGAGTAATAGGGCTTCCGAAGGAATCAATGACTATAAATGAACTTTTCTTGTCAATGGATGGCTGTCGTTTCAGGTTTCTAAAAGTAAACATTCAATTATAATCTGTCTGCAGCAAAAAGACAACAAAAATTCAGCTTAATATCAATTACGAGATTATGAAACCATTTAAAGTGAGTAATAGGGCTTCCGAAGGCATCAATGACTATAAATGAACTTTTCTTGTCAATGGATGGCTTTTGCTTCGGGTTTCTAAAAGTAAACAATCAATTATAATCTGTTTTAACCAAAAAGGTAATAAAAATCCATCTTAAAATCATTTACGAGACTATGGAACCATTTAAAGCGACAAATAGGGCATCCTAAGGCATCAATGACTATAAATTAACTTTTATTGTCAGTGGATAGCTTTCACTTCAGGTTTCTAAATGTAAACATTCAATTATACTCTGTTTTAACCAAAAAGATAACAAAAATTCAACTTAAAATCAATTACGAGATTATGAAAGCATTTAATGCGAGCAATAGGGCTTGCAAAGGCATCAACGACTATAAATGAACTTTTCTTGTCAATGGATGGCTTTCGCTTCAGGTTTCTAAAGGTAAACATTCAATTATAATCTGTTTTAACCAAAAAGACAACAAAAATTCAACTTAACATCAATTACAAGATTATGAAACCATTTAATGCGAGCAATAGGGCTTCCGAAGGGATCAATAACTATAAATGAACTTTTCTTGTCAATGGATGGCTTTCGCTTCAGGTTTCTAAGGGTAAAATTTCAATTATAATATTTTTTAACCAAAAAGACGACAAAAATTTAACTTAAAATCAATCACGAGATTATGAAACCATTTAAAACGAGTAATAGGGCTTCCGAAGCAATCAATGACTATAAATGAACTTTTCTTGTCAATGGATGGCTTTCGCTTCAGGTTTCTAAAAGTAAACATTTAATTATAATCTGTCTGCAGCAAAAAGACAACAAAAATTGAGCTTAATATCAATTACGAGATTATGAAACCATTTAAAGCGAGTAATAGGACTTCCGAAGGCATCAATGACTATAAATGAACTTTTCTTGTCAATGGATGGCTTTTGCTTCGGGTTTCTAAAAGTAAACAATCAATTATAATCTGTTTTAACCAAAAAGGTAATAAAAATCCAACTTAAAATTAATTACGAGATTATGAAACCATTTAAAGCGACTAATAGGGCATCCTAAGGCATCAATGACTGTAAATGAACTTTTATTGTCAGTGGATAGCTTTGACTTCAGGTTTCTAAATGTGAACATTCAATTATACTCTGTTTTAACCAAAAAGATAATAAAAATTCAACTTAAAATCAATTACGAGATTATGAAAGCATTTAAAGCGAGTAATAGGGCTTTCAAAGGCATCAATGACTATAAATGAACTTTTCTTGTCGATGGATGGCTTTCGCTTCAGGTTTCTAAAGGTAAACATTCAATTATAATCTGTTTTAACCAAAAAGACAACAAAAATTCAACTTAAAATCAATTACGATATTATGAAACCGTTTAAAGCGAGCAATAGGGCTTCCGAAGGCATCAATGACTATAAATGAACCTTTCTTGTGAATGGATGGCTTTCGCTTCAGGTTTCTAAAGGTAAACATTCAATTATAATCTGTTTTAACCAAAAAGACAACAAAAATTCAACTTAAAATCAATTACGAGATTATGAAACCATTTGAAACGAGTAATAGGGCTTCCGAAGGAATCAATGACTATAAATGAACTTTTCTTGTCAATGGATGGCTTTCGCTTCAGGTTTCTAAAAGTAAACATTCAAATATAATCTGTCTGCACCAAAACGACAACTAAAATTCAGCTTAATATCAATTACGAGATTATGAAACCATTTAAAGCGAGTAATAGGGCTTCCGAAGGCATCAATGACTATAAATGAACTTTTCTTGTCAATGGATGGCTTTCGCTTCGGGTTTCTAAAAGTAAACAATCAATTATAATCTGTTTTATCCAAAAAGGTAAAAAAAAATCCAACTTAAAATCAATTACGAGATTATGAAACCATTTAAAGCGACTAATAGGGCTTCCTAAGGCATCAATGACTATAAATGAACTTTTATTGTCAATGGATATGTCACGACCGAAATTCCGGGTCATGACCGGCGCATGGATCCAATGGACGTAATCCACTAAACCCAAGCAAGCCTATTATTTATCTTACTTATGATTCTATTTATTATCACTAAGTCCTATTTCATGACTTTGAGTCAAAATAGTGATATACATTGCCAACTCGTACTGGCATTACTCTTTTAAAATTTACATTTAAGTTCATCTATACATAACAAAATAATACTCGACCTCCAGCGGAGTGACTCGGATGGATATACAGCTACCGAATGCCGAGACACCTACCAGAAGATGTACACAGATCTACAAGGACACCTCGTCCTAATTATCGGCTACCTTGTGATCTGAAAACATGAATTTGAAAATGGTGAGTATAAACCCAGTGAGTGAACAAGGAAGGGAACAAGCAACAATTAGGAAATATTTAAAATCATGATGCACTTGTTTCAAACAATGCAATTTAGTTCATTCCTATTTAAAACCCCTCCAAACCCCAGAGTTTTTCGCTACAGCGAGCATGAATTTCGATGTAGTGAAAACAAAGCAACAAGAGAAACATTTTTCCTCACTCAACAAAAGCCATCCTGCTAAACTAATAAAATCAACCTAACATTCATGAAAATTCTCAAAGTATAATGTGTCAAATTTTACGTACATTACAACCATAAATCATTGTCCATCAATTTGCTATATCACACACATTTACATATGTATATATATATATACGTATATACCCATCATCATCATCTCACCAACCCATCATCATCATTACCAGCTCATCATCATCATCACCAGCTCATGCGCACTCCCTACTCGCACATGGTTGGGTCATCACCGGATTATGCGCACTCCCTACTCGCACATAACCGGGTCATCCTCGGCTTATGCACACTCCCTACTCGCACATAGCCGAGTCAACATAATTACACAACATTATATTCAAGCATATATGTATATCAACATAATGCAGCCACATAGAAATCCATGATAACCACGTTTCATAACATAAACCTTTTCTCAAAAGCTTGTTCCCAAGGCATTCATTTTCATGAAAAATTTCATAAAATCATTCAAACACTTTGTTCAAAACAGTCATATTCTCAAAATAATTTTGATAGGCAGTCCACTCACAGGTGTCGAAAAATTCAGATTTCGGGTGAACTCTGACTAATAGTCCTCAGGCGCAATTCCTTTGCCTTTTCCGGATGTCTCACCACCTTGACAAATAACAAAGTTGAGGAATTTACTATATTGTCCCTAAATTGATATAAATTAATTTAAACTACTAATACTTGATATGTAAATGCACAAATATACCCGATTACCGCTTAATCACGGTATCGATTAAATTCGACCGATCACCCGATTAATCGGCGATTGTGTCCAAATAACCTCCAAATTAATTCATTTCTCCTCTAATACCTTAATTTACCACATACATTTAAATAAAGCCAAATTCAGCCTTAGAACCCTCACAATTCCTTATAAAAAAATTTGGTCATTTGGTGCACTAGCATCGAATTTTTTTTCTACATAACCGTTTCACCTTAATTCATCATTTTCCATGCCATTTTCCTAGAAATAAAAACAATCCCCCATTGATATTCAGCCCTCATGGTTCGGCCAATAAGGAACCCTAGAGAAATTGAATATTTCTTTTGTGTTTTTGTTCATAACCATGCTTAACTATCCCTAAACACTAACATAGTCTAAAATCAAATTATTCCAACAACAATTCCTCTTCCATACCCATTTTTCAGAATTGAATTCATCATGATAACTCAATATTCAACCATGGAAATCAAGAACAAAAGCATGGTTAAGCTAGGTATCAAGGAGAATTAAAGAAATTTTAACTTACCTAGCTTGTTTCCTTGATTTCTTCACTTTTTCTTTGAATTTCCACCTAGGTTTTCTTGTTTTTCCTTTTGTTCTTCCTTTTTTCTTGTTGCTGAATGTCTAGGCCGAATATGGTGAGGGAATTGGGGATTTAATGGGCTGATTTCTATAGAAAATAATAAAATAATCAAGCATGCCATGTGTCACATGCTTATTTGCCCAATTTTTAACTTTTTGACTTTTTCTTCTTAATTTTCCACCACAAATATTCTGGTATTTATCCAATCCTACCCCAATTAAAATCCCTTGGTCTTGACAAGTGCTGGGGTGAAAAATTTACCGATTTGCCCCCGAGACGGAAAAATTACGATTTTGCCCCTATACTCCGAAATGTACCGGAATCTCATTGTTTCTACTTTTCAACCTAAAATAACACTAATATTGATCAATATTAACCAAATGGGGTAAAAATTACTTAAAAAAAATTTTTTGTTTAGTCCTCTAGTGGTAAGATTACCATTTTGCCCTTGTGCTCTATAAATACCGGGAATCAAAATTTTTCACTGCTAAACATCATTTTATACTCCAATAATCATAATTATATTTCATTTAATTATTCTTGGTCAAATGTGATCAAATCTTGACTAAAAATCTCCATTTTATCATCAAATGGTAAAATGACCGTTTTGTCCCTAATCGGTTAATTTTCTGATGGACTCCAAACTGGACCTTGAACTCCAAATCACTATTCTAAGCCATTCTGTTGGTTTTAAAATTTTCAAATTCCTCTTAGAATTTCTATTTGAACTAGTTCAAGGCTCGATTTAACTTAGTTGTACCACTCGATACAATATCGTCTTTTAATCGAGCTTGACAGGGTCTCACATTCTCCCCCACTAATAAAAATTCGGTCCCCGAATTTAAATTCAATGTAGAGTGGCCTACCCTTACATATCGAAGAGGTGTGGATGCTTTGTCCGCATCTCATCCTCAGCTTCCCACGTTACCTCCTCGCTAGTGTGATTCCGCCACAACACTTTCACTGAGGCTACATCCTTTGAACGGAGCTTTTTAACTTGCCTATCAAGGATAGCTACCGGTTGTTCCTCATAGGTTAGATCATCTTGCAACTGAATAGTTTCATACCGTATTACATGTGATGGATCTGGGTTGTACTTCCTAAGCATGGACACATGAAACACGGGATGAATATTAGAAAGGTCTGGTGGTAATGCCAAACGATAAGCCACCGCTCCAACCTTGTCTAAGATCTCGAATGGCCCTATATACCGAGGACTTAACTTCCCTTTCTTGCCAAACCTCATTACCCCTTTAGTTGGCGAAACTTTCAAAAATACATGATCTCCTACTTGGAACTCCAAGTCTCTCCGTCGGTTATCAGCATATGATTTCTGTCTACTTTGTGCTGTTAACATCCTCTGACGGATCATGTGTATTTTCTTGGTTGCATCCTGCACCAATTCAGGCCCCAAAAGTTTCCTTTCTCCCACCTCTAGCCATCCAATGGGTGACCTACATCTTCGTCCATATAAGGCCTCAAATGGTGCCATTTGGATGCTAGTTTGGAAACTGTTGTTGTAGGCAAATTCCACTAAGGGTAGATATTGTTCCCACCTGACACCAAGGTCTATCACACAAGCCCTCAACATATCCTCCAATGTCTGTATGGTCCGTTCAGATTGTCCATCAGTCTGAGGGTGGAAAGCTGTGCTGAAATCCAACTTAGTGCCCAATGCTTCTTGCAACTTTCCCCAAAACCTACTAGTAAACTGAGCTCCTCTGTCAGATACTATAGAAATGGGAATACCATGTAGTCGCACTATCTCATCCACATAAACTCGAGCATATTGGGCAGCTCCATAAGTAGTCTTAACCGGAAGAAAATGAGCTGACTTTGTTAACCGGTCCACTACTATCCAAATTGAATCATATCCCCCACTGGTTCGAGGCAAACCCGTTACAAAGTCCATAGCAATATGTTCCCACTTCCACTCGGGTACAGGTAATGGCTGCAGTAGCCCTGCAGGCTTTTGATGCTCGGCCTTAACCTGCTGACAAACCAGGCACTTGGAGACAAACTCAGCTACATCTCTCTTAAGTCCTTCCCACTAATACACCTCTTTCAAATCTTGATACATCTTTGTAGCCCCTGGATGTACCACATAAGCTGCCATGTGAGCTTCCTCCAATATTTCTCTCCTCAACCCGTCACCATCAGGCACATAAAGTCTGGTTCCATACCTTAACACCCCATCTGTGCCTTTAGTAAACATTTTTCCTTTCCTACCCTGAGGATCCTCTAAGGCCTTAATCACAAACTCATCTTTACTTTGTGCTTCTTTAATCTTGTCCATTAAAATAGGCCTCACTCTAAAGTGTGCTAGCAAAGCATTTGTCTCCGCAACTTCCAAACGCACACCTATGTCTCCCAAGCTATGGATCTCTCTAACCAAAGATCTCCTACCAATGGAAATATGTGCCAAGCTTCCCATTGATTTTCGACTCAAGGCATCTGCCACTACATTGGCCTTACCGGGATGATAAAGAATAGTACAATCATAATCCTTTAGCAACTCCATCCATCTACGTTGCCGTAAGTTAAGATCCCTCTGCTGAAATATATACTTCAGACTTTTGTGGTCCGTGTATATCTCGCAAGTCTCACCATACAAGTAATGTCTCCAAATCTTTAAGGCAAACACGATTGCTGCCATTTCCAAATCGTGTATGGGGTAATTCTGCTCATGCCTTTTAAGTTGCCTAGATGCATATGCAATCACCTTCCCATGTTGCATCAATACACATCCTAAACCAACCCCCGATGCATCACAAAACACCGTGTAACCCCCTGTGCCTTGCGGCAGGCTTAACACTGGAGCTGTGGTGAAACATGCCTTAAGCTTCTCAAAACTATTCTCACAAGCATCAGACCACTCAAATTTTGTATCTTTACGTGTCAGCTTAGTCAAAGGGGCAACTATTTTGGAGAAGTCCTTCACAAAGCGACGATAATAGCCAGCTAAACCCACAAAGCTTCTAATCTCTGTAACTGATGTTGGCCTTGGCCATTTTTCCACTGCTTCAATTTTCTTTGTATCAACTTGTATCCCCTCCTTAGATACCACATGCCCCAAGAATGCAACACTTTCGAGCCAAAACTCACACTTGGAGAACTTAGCATACAATCGATGTTCTCTCAAAATTTGGAGCACTATCTTAAGATGCTGCTCATGCTCCTCTCGACTCTTTGAATATATCAAAATATCATCAATAAACACCACTACAAACTTATCCAAATAAGGTTTGAACACTCGGTTCATCAAATCCATAAAGGCTGCAGGAGCATTCGTGAGCCCAAATGACATCACTAAGAACTCATAGTGCCCATATCTTGTTCGAAATGCGGTCTTGGGTATATCTTCGTTCCGGATTCTCAACTGATGGTACCCAGATCGCAGATCTATCTTAGAAAAACATTGTGCTCCTTGTAGTTGATCAAATAAATCATCTATCCTTGGGAGAGGATATTTATTCTTCACCGTCACTTTATTAAGCTGTCGGTAATCAATGCACAGCCTAAGTGACCCATCTTTCTTCTTCACAAATAACACTGGTGCTCCCCATGGGGATACACTAGGTCGTATGAAACCTTTATCCAACAAATCCTCCAACTGATCCTTAAGCTCTTTAAGCTCTGCAGGTGCCATTCTATATGGGGGTATGGATATAGGTCTAGTGTCGAGAATCAAATCTATGCAAAACTCAACCTCCCGTTCAGGAGGCAAACCTAGTAGCTCCTCAGGAAATACATCCACGAACTCCTTCACCACCGACACTTGAGTTACATCTCCAATCTTTGCCTAACTATCCTTTACAACAGCCAAGTAACCTATACAACCCTATCGTAATAATCTTCTGGCAGATATGACCGATATCAAATTGGTTGGAGCATTACTCCTATCCCCCTGAATACTAAATGATGGTTCACCGGGAAAATCAAATCTAACCAATTTATGATAGCAGTCCACACTAGCATGACAGGGTGATAACCAATTCATCCCCAATATTACATCAAAGTCTAAGGTGTCTAGCACCACTAGATTCACCGAAGTGTCTTTGTCCTTGACTCGCACTACACAGGACTCATATTCCCACTCGACCACAAATATCTCCTTTAAAGGAGTAGACACCACTAATTGTTCCTCTCTCCTAACACGACCTCTACCCAACCGAGATGCAAAACATGGAGAGATAAAAGAATGGGTAGCACCAGGATCAAATAGTACTCGAGCATTCATATTACAAACGGAGAGAATACCTGAGACCACGGCATTGGATGTTTGAGCCTCCTGCTGTGTTAAAGCAAACACCCTCGCTTGGCCTCTACCAATAGAACTTTGATGTCCGGACCCAGATGGTTTGCCTTGAGAGGAAGTACCCGCACCTCTACCTCTCGATCCACTAACCTCCCGGCCAGATGAGACAGCAACTGACGGAGCAGATGAAGCTGGCTGGGTGGAACCACGAGCAGAATCTGGTGATTGATGTGCCATCGGACAATCCCTCCTAATATGCCTAGGTTGACCGCACCCGTAACAAGTTTTTGTAGTAAGGAAGCACCGTCCACTATGTCGTCTCCCACAAGTATCACAAGAGCGAATGACTTGACTACTTTGTCTAGAATCTTGCTGCCTCCTAGAACTGAAGGTTCTCTGTCCCACCCTAATATTAGCACCAGGTGCGTCACTCCCCTGCTGAGGGAACCGTGAGTCCCTCTGTGGACCCTGACGGCTAGAAGATGAACCACCACCGCTGAAATCTCTACGGCCCGGATAACCCTCTGTCTTGCCCCTTTTTGCTCTATCTCTCGCAGCCCTACTCTCACTGGTCCTCATCTCGATGCGTTGAGCACGATCCACTGCTGCAGAATAGGTAGTGAAATCTCGGGATGCCACAGCCCTAAATAATGGCTCCACTAACCCATCCACAAACCTCTGAATCTTCATCTCCTCAGTAGAAACGAGATAGGGCGCATAACGAGCTAGCTGCGTGAACTTGATGTCATACTCAGACACCGTCATGCTTGAAGTCTGTACCAAAGTCTCAAACTCTCTAGCTCTGGCATTACATTACTAACTGGTAAGAATCGATCTAAGAAGGCTGCACTGAACTCACTCCAGGCCAACGGTGTTGCATTAGTCGGTCTGCCTCTACATAAAGAGCTATACCATTCCTGCGCCACATCCTCTAATTGGAAGGCGGCTAGCTCAACTGACCGAACACTAGAACATCCCAAGGCTTTATAAATTTTCTCCATCTTATCCAAGAAAACCTGGGGTTTCTCCGATGCATCAGACCTTGAAAATGTTAGAGGCTTAAGCTTGAGAAAGTCAGGAAGAGAAATATCTAGATGTCCCCTCTCCTCCTCATGATGTTGGTGATCGGCCTGTCCTTGGGAGCTAGGGGATTCTTGTACTGTAGGTCTCCCCTCTACTACCCTTTGTATATCTTTCATTCGGGTCGCCATCATCTCTACAACCCGGTTAACTCCCTGTAGGCCTGCCGCCAAATCCTCAATAGTAATACCCCTAGCTGGGTGTCTATCTACATCACCTGAGGACTGTCCCTCTTCTTGCCTACTCACAGGCGTATCCAACCCCACCGGCCTAGTGACCTTGCCACGTCTACCTCGGCCTCTCTGGGTGGATGCCCGTGGTCTATCTGCCATCTCAATGGGAGCATCTTGCTCCCCTGCCCGTCTTGAGGCGGCTTGTGTCTTAGGCGGCATTCTTACTTAGACAAAAGCAAACGCCTGTTATTAAACACATATTATAATCATACTTAAAGCAACAGGTGGTTTCTAAGATAGGGAATTTATGCGGTCATTTGGTTGCAAAATGTGCCGCGGTTCACACTTTACAACTGAAGTTCCCACATAAAGACCCGACTCTCCGCTGGACTAACAAAAAGGAAGTTCTAGGACCTAGACAAACCTAGGGCTCTGATACCAATACTGTCACGACCCAAATTCCGGGTCATGACCGGCGCATGGATCCAATGGACGTAATCCACTAAACCCAAGCAAGCCTATTATTTATCTTACTTATGATTCTATTTATTATCACTAAGTCCTATTTCATGACTTTGAGTCAAAATAGTGATATACATTGCCAACTCGTACTGGCATTACTCTTTTAAAATTTACATTTAAGTTCATCTATATATAACAAAATAATACTCAACCTCCAGCGGAGTGACTCGGATGGATATACAGCTACCGAATGCCGAGACACCTACCAGAAGATGTACACAGATCTACAAGGACACCTCGTCCTAATTATCGGCTACCTCGTGATCTGAAAACATGAATTTGAAAATGGTGAGTATAAACCCAATGAGTGAACAAGGAAGGGAACAAGCAACAATTAGGAAATATTTAAAATCATGATGCACTTGTTTCAAACAATGCAATTTAGTTAATTCCTATTTAAAACCCCTCCAAACCCCAGAGTTTTTCGCTACAGCGAGCATGAATTTCGATGCAGTGAAAACAAAGCAACAAGAGAAACATTTTTCCTCACTCAACAAAAGCCATCCTGCTAAACTAATAAAATCAACCTAACATTCATGAAAATTCTCAAAGTATAATGTGTCAAATTTTACGTACATTACAACCATAAATCATTGTCCATCAATTTGCTATATCACACACATTTACATATGTATATATATATATATATATACGTATATACCCATCATCATCATCTCACCAACCCATCATCATCATTACCAGCTCATCATCATCATCACCAGCTCATGCGCACTCCCTACTCGCACATGGTTGGGTCATCACCGGATTATGCGCACTCCCTACTCGCACATAATCGGGTCATCCTCGGCTTATGCACACTCCCTACTCGCACATAGCCGAGTCAACATAATTACACAACATTATATTCAAGCATATATGTATATCAACATAATGCAGCCACATAGAAATCCATAATAACCACATTTCATAACATAAACCTTTTCTCAAAAGCTTGTTCCCAAGGCATTCATTTTCATGAAAAATTTCATAAAATCATTCAAACACTTTGTTCAAAACAGTCATATTCCCAAAACAATTTTGATAGGCAGTCCACTCACAGGTGTCGAAAAATCCGGATTTCGGGTGAACTCTTACTAATAGTCCTCAAGCGCAATTCCTTTGCCTTTTCCGGATGTCTCACCACCTTGACAAATAACAAAGTTGAGGAATTTACTATATTGTCTCTAAATTGATATAAATTAATTTAAACTACTAATACTTGATATGTAAATGCACAAATATACCCGATTACCGCTTAATCACGGTATCGATTAAATTCGACCGATCACCCGATTAATCGGCGATTGTGTCCAAATAACCTCCAAATTAATTCATTTCTCCTCTAATACCTTAATTTACCACATACATTTAAATAAAGCCAAATTCAGCCTTATAACCCTCACAATTCCTTATAGAAAAATTTGGTCATTTGGTGCACTAGCATCGAATTTTTTTTCTACATAACCGTTTCACCTTAATTCATCATTTTCCATGCCATTTTCCTAGAAATAAAAACAATCCCCCATTGATATTCAGCCCTCATGGTTCGGCCAATAAGGAACCCTAGAGAAATTGAATATTTCTTTTGTGTTTTTGCTCATAACCATGCTTAACTATCCCTAAACACTAACATAGTCTAAAATCAAATTATTCCAACAACAATTCCTCTTCCATACCCATTTTTCAGAATTGAATTCATTATGATAACTCAATATTCAACCATGGAAATCAAGAACAAAAGAATGGTTAAGCTAGGTATCAAGGAGAATTAAAGAAATTTTAACTTACCTAGCTTGTTTCCTTGATTTCTTCACTTTTTCTTTGAATTTCCACCTAGGTTTTCTTGTTTTTCCTTTTGTTCTTTCTTTTTTCTTGTTGCTGAATGTCTAGGCCGAATATGGTGAGGGAATTGGGGATTTAATGGGCCGATTTCTATAGAAAATAATAAAATAATCAAGCATGCCATGTGTCACATGCTTATTTGCCCAATTTTTAACTTTTTGACTTTTTCTTCTTAATTTTCCACCACAAATATTCTGGTATTTATCCAATCCTACCCCAATTAAAATCCCTTGGTCTTGACAAGTGCTGGGGTGAAAAATTTACCGATTTGCCCCCGAGATGGAAAAATTACGATTTTGCCCCTATACTCCGAAATGTACCGGAATCTCATTGTTTCTACTTTTCAACCTAAAATAACACTAATATTGATCAATATTAACCAAATGGGGTAAAAATTACTGAAAAAAAATTTTTGTTTAGTCCTCTAGTGGTAAGATTACCATTTTGCCCTTGTGCTCTATAAATACCGGGAATCAAAATTTTTCACTGCTAAACATCATTTTATACTCCAATAATCATAATTATATTTCATATAATTATTCTTGGTCAAATGTGATCAAATCTTGGCTAAAAATCTCCATTTTATCATCAAATGGTAAAATGACCGTTTTGTCCCTAATCGGTCAATTTTCTGATGGACTCCAAACTGGACCTTGAACTCCAAATAACTATTCTAAGCCATTCTGTTGGTTTTAAAATTTTCAAATTCCTCTTAGAATTTCTATTTGAACTAGTTCAAGGCTCGATTTAACTTAGTTGTACCACTCGATATAATATCGTCTTTTAATCGAGCTTGACAGGATCTCACAGGATAGCTTTCACTTCAGGTTTCTAAAGGTAAACATTCAATTATACTCTGGTTTAAGCAAAAAGATAATAAAAATTCAACTTAAAATCAATTACAAGATTATGAAAGCATTTAAAGCAAGTAATAGGGCTTTCAAAGGCATCAATGACTATAAATGAACTTTTCTTGTCAATGGATGGCTTTCGCTTCAGGTTTCTAAAGGTAAACATTCAATTATAATCTGTTTTAACCAAAAAGACAACAAAAATTCAACTTAAAATCAATTACGAGATTATGAAAGCATTTAAAGCGAGTAATAGGGCTTCCGAAGGCATCAATGACTATAAATGAACTTTTCTTGTCAATGGATGGCTTTCGCTTCAGAATTCTAAAGGTAAACATTCAATTATAATCTGTTTTAACCAAAAAGACAACAAATATTCAACTTAACATCAATTACAAGATTATGAAATCATTTAAAGCGAGCAATAAGGCTTCCAAAGGCATCAATGACTATAAATGAACTTTTCTTGTCAATGGATGGCTTTCGCTTCACGTTTCTAAAGGTAAACATTCAATTATAATCTGTTTTAACCAAAAAGACAACAAAAATTCAACTTAAAATCAATTACGAGATTATGAAACCATTTAAAATGAGTAATAGGGCTTCCGAAGGAATCAATGACTATAAATGAACTTTTCTTGTCAATGGATGGCTTTTGCTTCAGGTTTCTAAAAGTAAACATTCAATTATAATCTGTCTGCACCAAAAAGACAACAAAAATTCAGCTTAATATCAATTACGAGATTATGAAACCATTTAAAGCGAGTAATAGGGCTTCCGAAGGCATCAATGACTATAAATCAACTTTTCTTGTCAATGGATGGCTTTCGCTTCGACTTTCTAAAAGTAAACAATCAATTATAATCTGTTTTAACCAAAAAGGCAAAAAAAATCCAACTTAAAATCAATTACGAGATTATGAAACCATTTAAAGCGACTAATAGGGCATCCTAAGGCATCAATGACTATAAATTAACTTTTATTGTCAATGGATCGCTTTCACTTCAGGTTTCTAAAGGTAAACACTCAATTATACACTGTTTTAACCGAAAAGATAATAAAAATTCAACTTAAAATCAATTACGAGATTATGAAAGCATTTAAAGCGAGTAATAGGGCTTTCAAAGGCATCAATGACTATAAATGAACTTTTCTTGTCGATGGATGGCTTTCGCTTCAGATTTCTAAAGGTAAACATTCAATTATAATCTGTTTTAACCAAAAAGACAACAAAAATTCAACTTAACATCAATTACGAGATTATGAAACCATTTAAAGCGAGCAATAGGGCTTCCGAAGGCATCAATGACTATAAATGAACCTTTCTTCTCAATGGATGGCTTTCGCTTCAGGTTTCTAAAGGTAAACATTCAATTATAATCTGTTTTAACCAAAAAGACAACATAAATTCAACTTAAAATCAATTACGAGATTATGAAACCATTTAAAACGAGTAATAGGGCTTCCGAAGGAATCATTGACTATGAATGAACTTTTCTTGTCAATGGATGGCTTTCGCTTCAGGTTTCTAAAAGTAAACATTCAAATATAATCTGTCTGCACCAAAAAGACAACAAAAATTCAGCTTAATATCAATTACGAGATTATGAAACCATTTAAAGCGAGTAATAGGGCTTCCGAAGGCATCAATGACTATAAATGAACTTTTCTTGTCAATGGATGGCTTTCGCTTCGGGTTTCTAAAAGTAAACAATCAATTATAATCTGTTTTAACCAAAAAGGTAAAAAAAATCCAACTTAAAATCAATTACGAGATTATGAAAGCATTCAAAGCGAGTAATAGGGCTTTCAAAGGCATCAATGACTATAAATGAACTTTTCTTGTCAATGGATGGCTTTCGCTTCAGGTTTCTAAAGGTAAACATTCAATTATAATCTGTTTTAACCAAAAAGACAACAAAAATTCAACTTAAAATCAATTACGAGATTATGAAAGCATTTAAAGCGAGTAATAGGGCTTTCAAAGGGATCAATGACTATAAATGAACTTTTCTTGTCAATGGATGGCTTTCGCTTCAGGTTTCTAAAGGTAAACATTCAATTATAATCTGTTTTAACCAAAAAGACAACAAAAATTTAACTTAAAATCAATTACGAGATTATGAAACCATTTAAAGCGAGTAATAGGGCTTCCGAAGGCATCAATGACTATAAATGAACTTTTCTTATCAATGGATGGCTTTCGCTTCAAGTTTCTAAAGGTAAACATTCAATTATAATCTGTTTTAACCAAAAAGACAACAAAAATTCAACTTAAAATCAATTACGAGATTATGAAACCATTTAAAACGAGTAATAGGGCTTCCGAAGGTATCAATGACTATAAATGAACTTTTCTTGTCAATGGATGGCTTTCGCTTCAGGTTTCTAAAAGTAAACTTCAATTATAATCTGCCTGAACCAAAAAGACAACAAAAATTCAGCTTAGTATCAATTACGAGATTATGAAACCATTTAAAGCGGGTAATAGGGCTTCAGAAGGCATCAATGACTATAAATGAACTTTTCTTGTCAATGGATGGCTTTCGCTTCGGGTTTCTAAAAGTAAACAATCAATTATAATCTGTTTTAACCAAAAAGGTAAAAAAAAATCCAACGTAAAATCAATTACGAGATTATGAAACCATTTAAAGTGACTAATAGGGCTTCCTAAGGCATCAATGACTATAAATGAACTTTTGTTGTCAATGGATGGCTTTCGCTTCAGGTTTCTAAAGGTAAACATTCAATTATATTCTGTTTTAACCAAAAAGATAATAAAAATTCAACTTAAAATCAATTACGAGATTATGAAACCCTTTAAAGCGAGTAATAAGGCTTCCGAAGGCATCAATGACTATAAATGGACTTTTCTTGTCAATGGATGGCTTTCGCTTCAGGTTTCTAAAGGTAAACATTCAATTATAATTTGTTTTAACCAAAAGGCAAAAAAAATTCAACCTAAAATCAACTACGAGATTATGAAACCATTCAAAGCGAGTGATAGGGCTTCCGAAGGCATCAATGACTATAAACGAACTTTTATTGTTAATGGATGGCTTTCGCATTAGGTTTCCAAAGGTCAACATTCAATTATAATCTGTTTTAACTAAAAGGTAACAAAAATTCAACTAAAAATCAATTATGAGATTATGAAACCATTTAAAGCGTGTAATAAGGCTTCCGAAGGCAACAATGACTATAAAATGGACTTTTCTTGTCAATGGATGGCTTTTGCTTCACGTTTCTAAAGGTAAAAATTCAATTATAATATGTTTTAACCAAAAACGTAATTAAATTCAAATAAAAATCATTTATGAAACTACAAAACCATTTAAAGCGAGTAATAAGGCTTCCGAAGGCATGAACGACTATAAAGGAACTTATCTTCTCAATGAATATCTTTTGCTTCATGGTTCTCAAGGTAAACATTGAATTATATTTTGTTTTAACCAAAAAGGTAAAAAAATTCAACTTAAAGCCAATTACGAGATTATCAAACCATTTAAAGCGTGTAATAAGGCTTCCGAAGGCATCAATGACTACAAATAGACTTTTCTTGTCAATGGAAGGCTTTCGCTTCATGTTTCTAGAGGTAAACATTCAACTATAATCAGTTTTAACCAAAAAGGCATAAAAAATTCAACTTAAAATCAATTACGAGATTATGAAAGCATTTAAAGCGACTAATAGGGCTTTCGACGGCATCAATAACTATAAATGAACTTTTCTTGTCAATGGATGGCTTTCGCTTCAGGTTTCTAAAGGTAAACATTCAATTATAATCTGTTTTAACCAAAAAGACAACAAAAATTCAACTTAAAATCAATTACGAGATTATGAAACCATTTAAAGCGAGTAATAGGTCTTTCGAAGGCATTAATGACTATAAATGAACTTTTCTTGTCAATGGATGGCTTTCGCTTCAGGTTTCTAATGGTAAACATTCAATTATAATCTGTTTTAACCAAAAAGATAACAAAAATTCAACTTAAAATCAATTACAAAATTATGAAACCATTTAAAGCGAGTAATAGGGTTTCCGAAGGCATCAATGACCATAAATGAACTTTTCTTGTCAATGAATGGTTTTCGCTTCAGGTTTCTAAAGGTAAACATTCAATTATAATCTGTTTTAACCAAAAAGGTAAAAAAAATTCAACTTAAAATCAATTATGAGATTATGAAACCATTTAAAGCAACTTATAGGGCTTCAGAAGGCATCAATGACTATAAATAAACTTTTCTTGTCAATGGATGGCTTTCACTTTAGCTTTCTGAAGGTAAACATTCAATTATATTTTGTTTTAACAAAAAAGGCAATAAAAATTCAACTTAAAATCAATTACGAGATTATGAAACCATTTAAAGTGAGTAATAAGGCTTTCGAAGGCGTCAAGGACTACAAATGGAGTTTTCTTCTTAATGGATGGCTTTTGCTTAGTGTTTCGAGAGGTAAACATTCAACTATAATCTATTTTAACCGAAAAGGCAAAAAAAAAAATCAACTGAAAATCATTTAGGAGACTATGAAACCATTTAAAGCGAGTAATAAGGCTTCCGAACGCATCAATGACTATAAATGGACTTTTCTTGTCAATGGATGGTTTTCGCTTCATGTTTCTATAGGTAAACATTCAATCATAATCTGTTTTAACCAAAAAGATAAAAAAAATCAACTTAAAATCAATTACGAGATTATGAAAGGATTTAAAGCGAGTAATAGGGCTTCTAAAGGCATCAATGACTATAAATGAACTTTTCTTGTCAATGGATGGCTTTTACTTCAGGTTTCTAAAGGTAAGCATTCAATTATAATCTGTTTTAATGAAAAACCTAACAAAAATTCAACTTAAAATCAATTACGAGATTATGCAACCATTTAAAGCGAGTAATAGGGCTTCCGAAGGCATAAATGACTATAAATGAACTTTTATTGTCAATGGATGGCTTTCGCTTTAGGTTTCTAAAGGTAAATATTTAATTATAATCTGTTTTAATAAAAAAGGTAACAAAAATTCAACTAAAAATGAATTACGAGATTATGAAACCATTTAAAGCGAGTAATAAGGCTTTCGAAGGCATCAATGACTATAAAATGGACTTTTCTTGTCAATGGATGGCTTTCGCTTCATGTTTCTAAAGGTAAACATTCAATTATAATATGTTTTAACCAAAAACGTAATTAAATTCAAATGAAAATCATTTATGAAACTAAAAAACCATTTAAAGCGAGTAATAAGGCCTCCGAAGGCATGAGTTACTATAAAGGAACTTTTCTTCTCAATGAATATCTTTTGCTTCATGTTTCTCGAGGTAAACATTCAATTATAATCTATTTTAACCAAAAAGGTAAAAAAATTGAACTTAAAATGAATTACGATATTATCAAACCATTTAAAGCGTGTAATAAGGCTTCCAAGGGTATCAATGACTACGAATGGACTTTTCATGTCAATGGATGGCTTTCGCTTCATGTTTCTAGAGGTAAACATTCAATTATAATCTGTTTTAATGAAAAAGGCATAAAAAATTCAACTTAAAATCAATTACGAGATTATGAAAGCATTTAAAGCGACTAATAGGGCTTCCGAAGGTATCAATGACTATAAATGAACTTTTCTTGTCAATGGATGGTTGTCGCTTTAGGTTTCTAAAGGTAAACATTCAATTATAATCTGTTTTAACCAAAAAGACAACAAAAATTCAACTTAAAATCAATTGCGAGATTATGAAACCATTTAAAGCGAGTAATAAGGCTTCTGAAGGCATCAATGACTACAAATGGACTTTTCTTGTCAATAGATGGCTTTCGCTTCATGTTTCTAGAGGTAAACATTCAATTATAATCCGTTTTAACCAAAAAGGTAAAAGAATTCACCATAAAATCAATTCTGAGATTATAGAACCATTTAAAGCGAATAAGAAGGCTTTCAAAGGCATGAGTGACTATAAATGAACTTTTTTTCCCAATGGATGGCTTTCACTTCATATTTCTAGAGGTAAACATTCAATTATAATTTGTTTTCACCAAAAAGGTAAAAGAATTCAACATAAAATCAATTTTGAGATTATACAACCATTTAAAGCGAATAATAAGGTTTTCAAAGGCATGAGTGACTATAAATGAACTTTTCTTTATAATGGATGGCTTTCACTTCACGTTACTCGAGGAAAAAAATCAATTATAATCTGTTTTAACTAAAAACATAAATAAATGGAACTGAAAATCAATTATGAAACTATAAAACCATTTAAAGCGAGTAATAAGGCTTCCGAAGGCATGAATGACTATAAAGGAAGTTTTCTTCTCAATGAATATCTTTCGCTTCAAGTTTCTCGAGGTGAAATTCAATTATAATCTATTTTAACCAAAAAGGTAAAAAAATTCAACTTAAAATCAATTACGAGATTATAAAACCATTTAAAGCAAGTAATAAGGCTTTCGAAGGCATAAGTGACTATAAATAAACTTTTTTTGTCAATAGATGGCTTTCGCTTCATGTTTTTCGAGAAAAATATTCAATTATAATTTATTTTAGCCAAAAAGTTAAAAAATTCCACTTAAAATCAATTATAAGATTATAAAACCACTTAAAGCGAGTAATAAGGCTTTCGAAGGCATCAGGGATTACAAATGGACTTTTCTTGTCAATGGATGGCTTTCGCTTCACGTTTCTAGAGGTAAACATTCAACTATAATCATTTTTAACCAAAAAGGCAAAACAAATTCAACTTAAAATCAATAACGAGATTATGAAACCATTTAAAGCGAGTAATAAGGCTTCCGAAGGCATCAATGAGTATAAATGGACTTTTCTTGTCAATGGATGGCTTTCGCTTCATGTTTCTAGAGGTAAACATTCAATTATAATCTGTTTTAACCAAAAAGGTAAAAGAATTCAACATAAAATCATTTCTGAGATTATAGAACCATTTAAAGCGAATAAGAAGGCTTTCAAAGGCATGAGTGACTATAAATGAACTTTTTTTCCCAATGGATGGCTTTCACTTCATATTTCTAGAGGTAAACATTCAATTATAATTTGTTTTCACCAAAAAGGTAAAAGAATTCAACATAAAATCAATTTTGAGATTATACAACCATTTAAAGCGAATAATAAGGTTTTCAAAGGCATGAGTGACTATAAATGAACTTTTCTTTATAATGGATGGCTTTCACTTCACGTTACTCGAGGAAAAAAATCAATTATAATCTGTTTTAACTAAAAATGTAAATAAATGGAACTGAAAATCAATTATGAAACTATAAAACCATTTAAAGCGAGTAATAAGGCTTCCGAAGGCATGAACGACTATAAATGAACTTTTCTTCTCAATGAATATCTTTCGCTTCACATTTCCTAAGGTAAACATTTAATTATAATCTGTTTTAACCAAAAAGGTAAAAAAATTCAACTTAAAATCAATTACGAGATTATGAAACCATTTAAAGCAAGTAATAAGGCTTTCGAAGGCATGAGTGACTATAAATAAACTTTTTTTGTCAATGGATGGCTTTCGCTTCATGTTTTTCGAGAAAAATATTCAATTATAATTTATTTTAGCCAAAAAGTTAAAAAATTCCACTTAAAATCAATTATAAGATTATAAAACCACTTAAAGCGAGTAATAAGGCTTTCGAAGGCATCAGGGATTACAAATGGACTTTTCTTGTCAATGGATGGCTTTCGCTTCACGTTTCTAGAGGTAAACATTCAACTATAATCATTTTTAACCAAAAAGGCAAAACAAATTCAACTTAAAATCAATAACGAGATTATGAAACCATTTAAAGCGAGTAATAAGGCTTCCGAAGGCATCAATGACTATAAATGGACCTTTCTTGTCAATGGATGGCTTTCGCTTCATGTTTCTAGAGGAAAACATTCAATTATAATCTGTTTTAACAAAAAAGGCCAAAAAAATTCAACTTAAAATCAATTACGAGATTATGAAACCATTTAAAGCGAATAATAAGGCTTCCAAAGGCATCAATGACTATAAACGAACTTTTCTTGTCAATGGATGTCTTTCGCTTCTAGTTTCTAAAGGTAAACATTCAATTATAATCTGTTTTAACCAAAAAGGTAAAAAAAATTCAACTTAAAATCAATTACGAGATTATGAAACCATTTAAAGCGACTGATATGGCTTCTGAAGGCATCAATGACTATAAATAAACTTTTATTGTCAATAGATGGCTTTCACTTCAGGTTTCTAAAGGTAAACATTCAATTATATTCTGTTTTAACCAAAAAGGTAATAAAAATTCAACTTAAAATCAATTACGAGATTATGAAACCATTTAAAGCGAGAAATAAGGCTTCCGAAGGCATCAATGACTATAATGGACTTTTCTTGTCAATAGATGGCTTTCGCTTCACGTTTCTAGAGGTAAACATTCAATTACAATCTATTTTAACGAAAAAGGTAAAAAAAATTTAATTTAAAATCAATTACGAGATTATGAAACCATTTAAAGCGAGTAATTAGGCTTCCGAAGGCATCAATCAATGTAAATGGACTTTTCTTGTCAATGGATGACTTTCGCTTCACGTTTCTAGAGGTAAACATTCAATTCTAATATGTTTGAACCAAAAACGTAAATAAATTCAAATGAAAATCAGTTATGAAACTATAAAACCATTTAAAGCGAGTAATAAGGCTTCCGAAGGCATGAATGATTATATAGGAACTTTTCTTCTCAATGAATATCTTTTGCTTCATGTTTCTTGAGGTAAACATTCAATTCTAATCTGTTTTAACAAAAAAGGTAAAAAAATTCAACTTAAAATCAATTACGAGATTATGAAACCATTTAAAGCAAGTAATAAGGCTTTCGAAGGCATGAGTGACTATAAATAAACTTTTTTTGTCAATGGATGGCTTTCGCTTTATGTTTTTTGAGAAAAATATTCAATTATAATTTATTTTAGCCAAAGAGTTAAAAAATTCCACTTAAAATCAATTATAAGATTATAAAACCACTTAAAGCGAGTAATAAGGCTTTCAAAGGCATCAGGGATTACAAATGGACTTTTCTTGTCAATGGATGGCTTTCGCTTCACGTTTCTAGAGGTAAACATTCAACTATAATCATTTTTAACCAAAAAGGAAAAAAAAATTCAACTTAAAATCAATAACGAGATTCTGAAACCATTTAAAGCGAGTAATAAGGCTTCCGAAGGCATCAATGAGTATAAATGGACTTTTCTTGTCAATGGATGGCTTTTGCTTCATGTTTCTAGAGGGAAACATTCAATTATAATCTGTTTTAACAAAAAAGGTCAAAAAAATTCAACTTAAAATCAATTACGAGATTATGAAACCATTTAAAGCGAGTAATAGGGCTTCCGAAGGCATCAATGACTATAAATGAACTTTTCTTGTCAATAGATGTCTTTCACTTTCAGTTTCTAAAGGTAAACATTCAATTATAATCTGTTTTAACCAAAAAGGTAAAAAAAATTCAACTTAAAATCAATTACGAGATTATGAAGCCATTTAAAGCGACTAATAGGGCTTCTGAAGGCATCGATGACTATAAATAAACTTTTATTGTCAATAGATGGCTTTCACTTCAGGTTTCTAAAGGTAAACATTCAATTATATTCTGTTTTAACCAAAAAGGTAATAAAAATTCAACTTAAAATCAATTACGAGATTATGAAACCATTTAAAGCGAGTAATAAGGCTTCCGAAGGCATCAATGACTATAATGGACTTTTCTTGTCAATGGATGGCTTTCGCTTCACGTTTCTAGAGGTAAACATTCAATTACAATCTGTTTTAACGAAAAAGGTAAAAAAAATTCAACTTAAAATCAATTACGAGATTATGAAACCATTTAAAGCGAGTAATTAGGCTTCCGAAGGCATCAATGACTGTAAATGGACTTTTCTTGTCAATGGATGACTTTCGCTTCACGTTTCTAGAGGTAAACATTCAATTCTAATCTGTTTGATCCAGAAACGTAAATAAATTCAAATGAAAATCAGTTATGAAACTATAAAACCATTTAAAGCGAGTAATAAGGCTTCCGAAGGCATGAGTGATTATATAGGAACTTTTCTTCTCAATGAATATCTTTTGCTTCATGTTTCTCGAGGTAAACATTCAATTATAATCTGTTTTAACCAAAAAGGTAAAAGAATTCAACTTAAAATCAATTACGAGACTATGAAACCATTTAAAGCGAGTAATAAGGCTTCCGAAGGCATCAATGACTATAAATGGACTTTTCTTGTCAATGGATGGCTTTCGCTTCATGTTTCTAGAGGTAAACATTCAATTACAATCTGTTTAAGAAATAAGCTAAAAAAAATTAAACTTAAAATCAATTATGAGATTATGACACCATTTACAATGAGTAAAAAGGCTTTCGAATGCATGAGTGACTATAATTGGACCTTTTCTGTCAACGGATGGCTTTTGCTTCACATTTTCTGAGGTAAATATTCAATTATAATCTATTTTAACTAAAAAGGTAAAAGAGTTCAACATAAAATCAATTCTGAGATTATACAACCATTTAAAACGAATAATAAGGCTTTCCAAAGGCATGAGTGACTATAAATGAACTTTTCTTCGCAATGGATGGCTTTCACTTCTCGTTTCTCGATGCAAATAATCAATTATATTTTGTTTTAACCAAAAACGTAAATAAATTAAACTGAAAATCAATTAAGAAACTATAAAACCATTTAAAGCGAGTAATAAGGCTTCCGAAGGCATGAGTGACTATAAAGGAGCTTTTTTTCTCAATGAATATCTTTTGCTTCATGTTTCTTGAGGTAAACATTCAATTATAATCTGTTTTAACAAAAAAGGTAAAAACAATTCAACTTAAAATCAATTACGAGATTATGAAACCATTTAAAGAGAGTAATAGGGCTTCCGAAGGCATCAATGACTATAAATGGACTTTTCTTGTCAATGGATGGCTTTCGCTTCATGTTTCTAGAGGTAAACATTCAATTATAATCTGTTTTAACCAAAAAGGCAAAAAAAATTCAACTTAAAATCAATTACGAGATTATGAAACCATTTGAAGCGAGTAATAAAGCCTCCGAAGGCATCAATGACTATAAATGAACTTTTCTTCCCAATGGATGGCTTTCCCATCATGTTTCTCGAGGCAAATAATCAATTATAATCTATTTTAACGAAAAAGGTAAATAAATTCAACTTAAAATCAATTATGAAACTATAAAATCATTTAAAGTGAGTAATAAGACTTCCGAAGGCATGAGTGACTGTAAAGGAACTTTTCTTCTCAATGAATATCTTTTGCTTCATGTTTCTCGAGGTCAACATTGAATTATAATCTGTTTCAACCAAAAAGGTTTCTCGAGGTCAACATTCAATTATAATATGTTTCAACCAAAAAGATAAAAAAATTCAACTTAAAATCAATTACGAGATTATGAAACCATTCAAAGCAAGTAATAAGGCTTTCGAAGGCATGAATGACTATAAATGAACTTTTTTTGTCGATGGATGACTTTCACTTCATGTTTTTCGAGAAAAATATTTAATTATAATTTATTTTAGCCAAAAAGGTAAAAAAATTGAACTTAAAATCAATTATAAGATTATAAAACCACTTAAAGCGAGTAATAAGGCTTTCGAAGGCATCAGTGAGTACAAATGGACTTTTCTTGTTAATGGATGGCTTTCGCTTCATGTTTCTGGAGTTAAACATTCAATTATAATCTGTTTTAACCAAAAAGGCAAAAAAAATTCAACTTAAAATTAATTACGAGATTATGAAACCATTTAAAGCGAGAAATAAGGCTTCCGAAGGCATCAATGACTACAAATGGACTTTTCTTGTCAATGGATGGCTTTCGCTTCATGGTTCTAGAGGTAAACATTCAATTATAATCTGTTTTAACCAAAAAGGTAAAAAAAATTCAACTTAAAATCAATTACGAGAATATGAAACCATTTAAAGCGAGTAATAAGGCTTCCGAAGGCATCAATGAATATAAATTGACTTTTCTTGTCAATGGATTGTTTTCGCTTCATGTTTCTAGAGGTAAACATTCAATTATAATCTGTTTTAACCAAATAGGCAAAAAAAATTTAACTGAAAATCAATTACGAGATTATGAAACCATTTAAAGCGAGTAATAAGGCTTTCGAAGGCATCAATGACCATAAATGGACTTTTCTTGTCAATGGATGGCTTTCGCTTCACGTTTTTTGAGCTAAACATTCAATTATAATATGTTTTAATCAAAAAAGTAAAAAAATTCAATTGAAAATTGATTATGATACTATAAAACCATTTAAAGCGAGTAATAAGGCTTTTGAAGGCATGAGTGACTATAAAGGAACTTTTCTTTTCAATGAATATCTTTTGCTTCATGTTTCTCGAGGTAAACATTCAATTATAATATGTTTTAACCAAAAAGGTAAAAAAATTCAACTTAAAATCAATTACGAGAATATGAAACCATTTAAAGCAAGTAATAAGAATTTCGAAGGCATGAGTAACTATAATTAGACTTTTTTTGTCAATGGATGGCATTCACTTCATGTTTTTCTAGAAAAATATTCAATTATAATTTATTTTAGCCAAAAAGGTAAAAAAATTCAACTTAAAATCAATTATAAGATTATAAAACCACTTAAAGCGAGTAATAAGGATTTCGGAGGCATTAGTGACTACAAATGGACTTTTCTTGTCAATGGATGGCTTTCACTTCATGTTTCTAGAGTTAAACATTCAATTATAATCTGTTTTGATCAAAAAGGCAAAAAAAATTCAACTTAAAATTAATTACGAGATTATGAAACCATTTAAAGCGAGTAATAAGGCTTCCGAAGGCATCAATGGCTATAAATGGACTTTTCTTATCCATGGATGGCTTTCGCTTCATGTTTCTAGAGGTAAACATTCAATTATAATCTGTTTTAAATAAAAGGCAAAAAAAATTCAATTTAAAATCAATTACGAGATTATAACACCATTTACAGTGAGTAAAAAGACTTTCGAACGCACGAGTGACTATAAATGGATCTTTTTTGTCAACGGATGGCTTTCGCTTCACGTTTTCCAAGGCAAATATTAAATTTTAATCTATTTTAACTAAAAAGGTAAAAGAATTCAACATAAAATCAATTCGGAGATTGTACAACCATTTAAAGCGAATAATAAGGCTTTCAAAGGCATGAGTAACTATAAATGGACCTGTTTTGTCAACGGATGGCTTTCGCTTCACGTTTCCTAAGGTAAATATTCAATTATAATTAATTTTAACTAAAAAGGTAAAAGAATTCAACATAAAATCAATTCTTAGATTATATAACCATTTAAAGCAAATAATAAGGCTTTCAAAGGCATGAGTGACTATAAATGAGCCTTTCTTCCCAATGGATGGCTTTCACATCATGTTTCTCAAGGCAAATAATCAATTATAATCTATTTTAACCAAAAAGGTAAATAAATTCAACTTAAAATCAATTATGAAACTATAAAATCATTTAAAGCGAGTAATCAGGCTTTCGAAGGCATGAGTGACTGTAAAGGAACTTTTCTTCTTAATGAATATCTTTTGCTTCATGTTTCTCGACGTAAACATTCAATTATAATCTGTTTCAACCAAAAAGGTAAAAAAATTGAACTTAAAATCAATTACGAGATTATGAAACCATTTAAAGCGAATAATAAGGCTTCCGAAGGCATCAATGACTATAAATGGACTTTTCTTGTGAATGGATGGCTTTCGCTTCATGTTTATAAGGGTAAACATTCAATTGTAATCTGTTTTAACCAAAAAGGCAAAAAAAATTCAACCTAAAATCAATTACAAGATTATGAAACCATTTAAAGCGAATAATAAGGCTTCCCAAGGCATCAATGACTATAAATGGACTTTTCTTGTCAATGGATGGCTTTCGCTTCACGTTTCTAGAGGTAAACATTCAATTATAATCTATTTTAACCAAAAACATAAATAAATTCAACTGAAAGTCAATTATGAAACTATAAAACCATTTAAAGCGAGTAATAAGGCTTCCGAAGGCATGAGTGACTATAAAGGAACTTTTCTTCTCAATAAATATCTTTTGCTTCATGTTTCTTGAGATAAACATTCAATTATAATCTATTTTAACCAAAAAGGTAAAAAAATTCAACTTAAAATCAATGACGAGATTATGAATCCATTTAAAGTAAGTAATAAGGCTTTCGAAGGCATGAGTGACTATAAATGGACTTTTTTTATGAATGGATGGCTTTCGCTTTATGGTTTTCGAGAAAAATATTCAATTATAATTTATTTTAGCCAACAAGGTAAAAAAATTCAACTTAAAATCAATTATAAGATTATAAAACCACTTAGAGCAAGTAATAAGGCTTTCGAAGGTTTTAGTGACTACAAATGGACTTTTTTTGTCAATGGATGGCTTTCGCTTCTTGTTTCTAGAGGAAAACATTCAATTACAATATGTTTTAACCAAAAAGGAAAAAATAATTCAACGTAAAATCAATTACGAGATTATGAAACCATTTAAAGCGAGTAATAAGGCTTCCGAAGGCATCAATGACTATAAATGGACTTTTCTTGTCAATGGATGGCTTTCGCTTCATGTTTCTAGAGGTAAACAGTCAATTATAATCTGTTTTAACCAAAAAGGTAAAAAAAATTCAACTTAAAATCAATTACGAGATTATGACACTATTTACAGTAAGTAAAAAGGCTTTCGAACGCATGAGTGATTATAAATGGAGCTTTTTTGTCGACGGATGGCTTTTGTTTCACATTTTCCAAGGCAAATATTCAATTATAATCTATTTTAACTAAAAAGGTAAAAGACTTCAATATAAAATCAATTCTGAGATTGTACAACCATTTAAAGCGAATAATAAGGCTTTCAAAGGCATGAGTGACTATAAATGAACTTTTCTTCCCAATGGATGGCTTTGACTTCACGTTTCTCAAGGTAAATAATCAATTATAATCTGTTTTAAGCAAAAACGTAAATAAATTCAACTGAAAATCAATTATGAAACTATAAAACCTTTTAAAGCGAGTAATAAGGCTTCCGAAGGCATGAGTGACTATAAAGGAACTTTTCTTCTCAATGAATATCTTTTGCTTCATTTTTCTCAAGGTAAACATTTAATTATAATCCGTTTTAACCAAAAAAGTAAAAAAATTTAACTTAAAATCAATTACGAGATTATGAAACCAGTTAAAGCAGGTAATAAGGCTTTCGAAGGCATAAGTGAATATAAATGGATTTTTTTCACTGGATGGCTTTCGCTTCATGTTTTTCGAGAAAAATATTCAATTATAATTTATTTTAGCCAAAATGGTAAAAAAATTCAACTTGAAATCAATGATAAGATTATAAAACCACTTAAAGCGAGTAATAAGGCTTTCGAAGGCATCAGTGACTACAAATGGACTTTTCTTGTCAATGGATGACTTTCGCTTCATGTTTCTAGAGGTAAACATTCAATTATAATCTGTTTAAACTAAAAAGGCAAAAAATATTCAACTAAAAATCAATTACGAGATTATGAAACCATTTAAAGCGAGTAATAGGGCTTCCGAAGGCATCGATGACTATAAATGGACTTTTCTTGTCAATGGATGGCTTTCAATTCATGTTTCTAGAGGCAAACATTCAATTATAATCTGTTTTAAAAAAAAAGCAAAAACAATTCAACTTAAAATCAATTACGAGATTATGACACTATTTAATGTGAGTAAAAAGGCTTTCGAAAGCATGAGTGACTATAAATGGACATTTTTTGTCAATGGATGGCTTTCGCTTCACGTTCTCGAGGTAAATATTCAATTATAATCTATTTTAACTAAAAAGGTAAAAGAATTCATCATAAAATCAATTATGAGATTATACAACCATTTATAGCGAATAATAAGCCTTTCAAAGGCATGAGTGACTATAAATGAACTTTTCTTCCCAATGGATGGCTTTCACTTCACGTTTCTTGAGGCAAATAGTCAATTACAATCTGTTTTAACCAAAAAGGTAAATAAATTCAACTAAAAATCAATTATGAAACTATAAAACCATTTAAAGCGAGTAATAAGGCTTCCGAAGGCATGAGTGACTATAAAGGAACTTTTCTTCTCAATGAATATATTTCGCTTCATATTTCTCAAGGTAAACATTTAATTATACTCTGTTTTAACTAAAAAGGTAAAAAATTCAACTTAAAATCAATTACGAGATTATGAAACCATTTAAAGCAAATAATAAGGCTTTCAAAGGCATGAGTGACTATAAATGGACTTTTGTTGTCAATGGATGGCTTTCGCTTCATGTTTTCCGAGGTAAATATTCAATTATAATTTATTTTAACCAAAAAGGTAAAAAAATTCAACTTAAAATCAATTATAAGATTATAAAATCATTTAAAGCGAGTAATAAGGCTTTCGAAGTCATGAGTGACTATAAATAGACTTTTCTTGTCAATGGATAGCTTTTGCTTCATGTTTCTAGAGGTAAACATTCAATTATAATTTGGTTTAACCAAAAAGGCAAAAACAATTCAACTTAAAATTAATTACAAGATTATGACACCATTTACAGTGAGTAATAAGGCTTTCGAAGGCATGAGTGACTATAAATGGACCTTTCTTGTCAACTGATGATTTTTGCTTCACGTTTCCCAAGGCAAATATTCAATTATAATCTATTTTAACTAAAAAGGTAAAAGAATTCAACTTAAAATCAATTTTGAGATTATACAACCATTTAAAGAGAATAATAAGGCTTTCAAAAGCATGAGTGACTATAAATGAACTTTTCTTCCCAATGGATGGCTTTCACTTCATGTTTCTCGAGGTAAATAATCAATTATAATATGTTTTAAAGAAAAAGGTAAAAATTCAACTTAAAATCAATTATGAAATAATAAAACCATTTAAAGCGAGGAATAAGGCTTTCGAAGGCATGAACGACTATAAATGAACTTTTCTTCTCAATGAATATCTTTCGCTTCACATTTCCTAAGGTAAACATTTAATTATAATCTGTTTTAACCAAAAGTGCAAAAAAAAAAAATTCAACTTAAAGTCAATTATGAGATTATAAAACCATTTAAAGCAAGTAATAAGCCTTTCGATGGCATCAGTAACTATAAAGGAACTTTTCTTCTCAATATATGGCTTTCACTTCACATTTCCAGCGGTAAATATTCAATTATGATATGTTTTCACCAAAAAGGTAAAAAAACTCAACTCAAAATCGATTATAAGATTATCAAACCATTTCAAGCGAGTAATAAGGCTTTCGAAGGCATGAGTGACTATAAATGAACTTTTCTTGTCAATGGATGGCTTTCATTTCACGTTTCCCAAGGTAAACATTCAATTATAATCTGTTTTAACCAAAATAGTAAAAAAATTCAACTTAAAATTAATTACAAGATTATCAAACCATTTAAAGTGAGTAATAAGGCTTTCGAAGGCATGAGTGACGATAAATAGACTTTTTTATATATGGATGGCTTTCGCTTCACATTTCCCAAGGTAAATATTCAATTATGATCTCTTTTAACCAGAAAGGTAAAAAATTCAATATAAAATCAATTCTGAGATTATAGAACCATTTAAAGCTAATAATAAAGCTTTCGAAGGCATGAGTGACTATAAATGAACTTTTCTTTCCAATGGATGGCTTTCACTCGACGTTTCTTGAGACAAATAATTAATTATAATCTATTTTAACCAAAAAGGTAAAAAAATTCAAATTAAAATGAATTATGAGATTATCAAACCATTTAAAGCAAGTAATAAGGTTTTCGAAGGCATGAGTTACTATAAATAGACTTTTCTTGTCAATGGATGGCTTTCACTTTGCGTTTCCTGAGGTAAACATTCAATTATGATATGTTTTAACCAAAAATGCAAAAACAATTCAATATAAAATCAATCATGAGATTATAAAACCATTTAAAGCGAGTAATAAGGCTTTCGAAGGTATGAGTGACTATAAATGAACTTTTCTTCCCACTGGATGGACTTCGCTTCACGTTTCCTTAGGAAAACATTCAATTATAATTTGTTTTAACCAAAAACGCAAAAAAATTCAACTTAAAATCGATTATGAGATTATAAAATCATTTAAAGCGAGTAATAAAACTTTCGAAGGCATGAGTGACTATAAATGAACTTTTCTTCTTAAAGAATATCCTTCACTTCACGTTTGAAGAGGTAAATATTCAATTGCAATTTGTTTTAGACAAAATAGGAAAAAAACGTTCAACTTAAAATCTATTATGAGATTATAAAACTATTGAAAGTGAGTAATAAGGCTTTCGAAGGCATGAGTGACTATAAATGAACTTTTCTTCTCAATGAATATCTTTCGCTTCATGTTTCCTAAGGCAAATATTCAATTATGATTTGTTTTAACCAAAAAGTTAAAATAATTCAACTTAAAATCAATTATGAGATTATATAACCTTTTAAAGCGAGTAATAAGGCTTTGACGGGATGAGTGACTATAAATGGACTATTTCTCGCCAATGGATGGCTTTCGTCTCATGTTTCATGAAGTAAACATTCAATTATAATCCGTTTTAACCAAAAAGGTAAAATATTCAACTTAAAATCAATTATGAAACTATAAAACCATTTAAAGCAAGTAATAAAGCTTTCGAAGGCATAAGTGACTATAAATGAATTTTCCTTCTCAATGAATATCTTTCGTTTTATGTTTTTCGAGGTAAACACTCAATTATAATTTGTTGTAACCAAAAAGGCAAAAAAAATTCAACTTAAAATCAATTACGAGATTATGAAACCATTTAAAGCGAGTAATAAAGCTTTCAAAGGTATGAGTGACTATAAATGGACTTTTTTTGTCAATGGATGGCTTTCGCTTCGTGTTTCTCCAAGTAAACATTCAATTATAATTTGTTTTAACCTGAAAGGAAAAAAAATTCCACATCAAATCAATTCTGAGATTATACAACCATTTAAAGCGAATAATAAGGCTTTTGAAGGCATGCGTGACTATAAATGAACTTTTCTTCCCAAAGGATGACTTTTGCTTCACGTTTCTCAAGGGAAATAATCAATTGTAATCTGTTTTATCCAAAAAAGAAAAAAAATTCAACTTAAAATTATTTATGAGATTATAAAATCATTTAAAGCGAGTAATAAGGCTTTTAAAGGCATAAGCGACTACGAATGAAGTTTTCTTTTAAATAAATATCTTTCGCTTCATGTTTTTCAATTTAAACATTCAATTTTAATCTGTTTTAATTAAAAATGTAAAAAAATTCAACTTAAAATCAATTATGAGATTATAAAACCATTTAAAGCAAGTAATAAGACTTTCGAAGGCATGAGTGAATATAAATGAACTTTTCTTCTCAATGAATTGCTTTTGCTTCACGTTTCCCAAGGTAAACATTCGATTATAATCTGTTTTAATAAAAAAGGTAAAAAAATTCAACTTAAAATCACTTATGAAACTATAAAACAATTTAAAGTATGTGATAATGCTTTTGAAGGCATGAGTGACTATAAATGGACTTTTTTTTGTCAATGGATGGCTTTCGCTTCATGTTTCCCATGGCAAATATTCAATTATATTCTGTTTTAACCAAAAGGTAAAAAAAATTCAAGTTAAAATCAATTATAAGATTATAAAACCATTTAAAATGAGTAATAAGGCTGTCAAACGCATGAGTGACTATAAATGAACTTTTCTTGTCAATGAATATCTTTCGCTTCATGTTTCCCGAGGTAAACATTAAATTATAATATGTTTTAACAAATATGTAAAAGAAATCAACTTAAAATCATTTATCAGATTATGAAACCATTTAAAGAAACTAATAAGGCTTTCAAACACATGAGTGACTATAAATGGACTTTTTTTTCAATGGATGGCTTTCGCTTCATATTTCCCGAGTCAAATATTCAATTATAACATTTTTTAACCAAAAAGGTAAAACAATTTGACTTAAAATCAATTATGAAATTGTAAAACCATTTAAAGTGAGTAACAAAGCTTTGGAAGGCATGAGTGACTACAAATGAACTTTTCTTCTCAATTAATATCTTTCGCTTCACGTTTCCTAAGGTAAACATTCAATTATAAAGTGTTTTAACCAAAAAGGCATAAAAAATTGAACTGAAAATCAATTATGAGATTATAAAACCATTTAAAGTGAGTAATAAGGCTTCCAAAGGCATGCGTGACTATAAATGAACTTTTCTTCTCAATGAATATCTTTTGCTTTACAATTCCCGAGGTAAACATTCAATTATAATCTGTTTTAATCGAAAAGGCCAAAAAATTTCAACTTAAAATCAATTATAAGATGATAAAACCATATAAAGCGAGTAATAAGGCTTTTGAAGGCATGAGTGACTATAAATGCACTTTTTTGGTCATTGGATGGCTTTCGCTTCACGTTGCCCGAGCCAAATATTAAATTATGATCTCTTTTAACCAAAAAGGTAAAAACATGCAACTTAAAATCAATTATGAGATTATCAAACCATTTAAAACGAGTTATAACGCTTTAGAAGGCATGAGCGACTATAAATAAACTTTTCTTGTTGATGGATGGCTTTTGCTTCACGTTTCTCAAGGTAAAGATTCAATTATATTTTGTTTTAACCAAAAAGTTAAAAAAAATCAACTTAAAATCAATTATGAGGTTATAAACCATTAAAAGCGAGTAATAAGGCTTTCGAAGGCATGAGTGACTATAAATGGATTTTTTTTTATCAATTGATGGCTTTCGCTTCACGTTTCCCAAGGCAAACATTCAATTATAATCTGTTTTAACAAAAAGGGTAAAAAAATTCAACTAAAAATCAATTATGAAACTATAAAACTATTTAAAGCGAGTAATAAGGCTTTTGAAGGCATGAGTTACTATAAATGGACTTTTTTGGTCAATGGATGGCTTTCGTTTCACGTTTCTCGAAGCAAATATTCAACTATGATCTCTTTTAACCAAAAAGGTAAAAAAATTCAACTTCAAATCAATTATGAGATTGTCAATCCATTTAAAGCGAGTAATAAGGCTTTCAAAGGCATCAACGACTATAAATGGACTTTTCTTCTCAATGTATAGTTGTCACTTCATGTTTCCCTAGGTAAACATTCAATTATAATATGTTTTAATCTAGAATGTAAAAAAATTCTACTTTAAATCAATTTTGAGATTATAAAACCATTTAAAGTAAGTAATAAGGCTTTCGAAGGTATCAGTGACTATAAATGGATTTTTCTTCTTAATGAATGGCTTTCGCATCATGTTTCTTGAGGCAAATAATCAATTATCATCTGTTTTAACAAAAAAAATGTAAAAAAAATCAACTTAAAATTATTTATGAGATTATAAAACCATTTAAAGCGAGTAATAAGGCTTTTGAAGGTATGGGTGACTATAAATGGACTATTTTAGTCAATGGATGGCTTTCGTTTCACGTTTCTTGAGGTAAATATTCAATTATGATCTCTTTTAACCAAAAGGTAAAAAGAATTCAACTTAAAATCAATTATGAGATAATCAAACCATTTAAAGCGAGTAATAAGACTATCAAGGGCATGAGTGACTATAAATGGATTTTTCATGTTAATGGAAGACTTTTGCTTCACGTTTCTTGAAGTAAACATTCAATTATAATCTATTTTAACTAAAATGGTAAAGAAATTCAACTTAAAATCAATTATGAGATTATAAAATCATTAAAAGCGAGTAATAAGGCATTCAAAGCCATGAGTGACTATAAATGGATTTTTTTTGTCAATTGATGGCTTTCGCTTCACGTTTCTCGAGGTAAATAGTCAATTGTAATCTATTTTAATCAAAAAAGGTAAAAAAGTTCAACTTAAAATCAATTATGAAATTATAAAACCATTTAAAGTGAGTAATAAGGCATTAGAAGGCAAGAGTAACTATAAATGAACTTTTTTTCCCAATGGATGTCTTTTGCTTCACGTTTCTCAAGGTAAATAATCAATTATAATCTATTTTAACCAAAAAGGTAAAAAAATTCAACTTAAAATCAATTATGAGATTATAAAACAATTTAAAGCAAGTAATAAGGCTTTGGATGGCATGTGTCAAGTCGAGCCCTAAATTATCTAGCATGTTACACATGAGACAAATAGAGTGATTGTATATTTGAACAGCCCCGAAAGAATATTTAAAAGTCGGTATTGTGCTTAGAAGTACAAGTAAGTCGATTTATACCTCGAACTAATTAAAATAGGGATTTTAAGGTGAAGTTAAGAGTTTCACAGTCCAGGGATGAGTCAAAATGGTAATTCGGAGTTCGAATATCAATTTGGAGTCAAACCAGAATTTTCACTATCTAGGGGTAAAATGGTCATTTGCCACCTAGGGACAAAATGGAAATTTTAAAAAAAAAATTTTGGCCCCATTTGACTTATTGGAGTATGATTTGAGGTTTAGAAGTGAAAAATTTTAATTCGGGTATAATTTGGAGTATAGGGGCGAAATGGTAATTTGTCACCCCAAGGGCAAATCGGTAAATTTTCACCCCCGACATTTGTCAAGACCAAGGGATTTTATTTATCATGAAAATGGATAAACATGATAAATGTGTGACGGAGAATTAAAAAATTAAAAGTCAAATATTTAAAATTTGAACCAATAAGGAAATGCCATGTGTAATGCTTTTATTATTTTATTATTTGTCACGACCCGGTACTCCCCTCTAGCCCGTAACAACCGTCGCGGTGTCCCGGTAGACACTTATTGCTCGAAATGTCAACCCAAAACCCCGCAAGGCTTTTCTATCAGTTTCTCATTTCCCTTGTGAGCAACCATTGTCAAATATCGTGTTATAAAATATTTTAAACTGTTTCCAACTAAAAACAACTAAAATATTAATTTTCGTCTCACAGGGGTATTTTGGTCATTTTTTTCTCAAAAGTTTTGAAACTGGTTAAAACGTAATATACAAGTACAAAACACATAATTCATATTCAAAATGAGCTTAAATGTCTAAAATCTTCATTTAAAACGAAATTACGGTTATTTGAATATAATAAGAAAATAAAAGAAATATTAAGTAAAATATTCTATTTTCTTATAAAAACAATATTTATAGAGTTATACGTGAATAATTTTTATAGTGTAAAAGCTAAATAAATTTATACATACTGAAATACAGTAAGCCAAAATATTTAATTTAATTTACAATAATAAGAGGGCCCCCGAATAAACAAAAGTAAAGAGGATTGTGAACCTACGGTTTGAAAAATGCAGATCCAACGGTAGTCCTCGATGAGATCTGCTATCTACAGTCTATACTGAACCTAAAATGGATGGAAAGGAGGGTGGTGAGATTATAAAATCCCAATAAGTAAACAGACATCATCATAAATATCTAGAGTTGAGTACATGGAGACAATAAAGTAAATCATCGTAAACTGGGTCACAGCATTAGAATACATTTCATTTAAAATACGTAAAGAGGCTTATGAATCTCATAAAAACTAGGCTTGTGCCATAAATCCATTCTCGGGGACACCTTGGCTGAGACATCCAACCGAGACCACCAAGGCTATTAAAATTCACATTTCACATAAATCATGTTTTTGTTTTGAAAACATAGTCATTCCTTGGCGTTGGCTGAGTTCCCCCTCACATGGTGGTTTGGCGTGAAGTGAACCCTAAGCTTTACCCCAGGAGATACCCTACGCGCCTCTCCGTTTGAGGTAAGAATATAATAGGGTTTACCGTAACCCTCTAAAAGGCTGGTCTACAGAAACCCCCTACTGCAATGATTAATTAATATATATAATCCACCATACAATAAAACTCAATAACATGATATGAAAATTTTGTAATTCGCAGTCTTTCAAGGCAACCAAACAATTCGTATTTCAATACAATTGCCAACTAGCCAATCATGCCCAATTTATCATAAGCCAATCAATTTAAACAATCAAATTGCCACAATTAACAGTCTCCGTGTACTCTATTTTTCAAAATCACTATTAATTTCAAAACAATTTATAATTTAATTTCATTGAAACACATTTATTCATAAAACATGAAAATTTACCTTTTTAAATTCCTTTTTCCATAAAATTCATGAAATCATCTAAAAACCATCCTAGATAATTAAAATGACAGTAAGTTTACTCACAATGTCTAGAATGTAGACTTTCAAAGCATTCTGTCTACTAGTCCTTGGATGCAATTTCCTTGCCTTTATCTGAGGACCCACCACCTTGACACAGTACAAAATCGAGAAATTCACTACATTCGTACTAAATTGAAATTAAACTAATTTAGACTATTAATGCATAATATGGAATGCAAAAATGCACTGGTAACTATCTAAACTCGGTATTGGCCTAATTCGTCTTATCACCCGATTAAATTACTAACGCGTCCAATTTAATCCCAAATTAATTTTTTTTTCAGTTTCTATACCTCAATTGCACCAAAATTGACTTAATGGCCCTCAGTGTGGTGCAAATTATCAGTCTCGACAGTAAATTACGAAAATACCCCTAATGGGTAAAAGTTCATATTTTTGCTCCGAAAATTCTCATTATTTTTCTAGGCTCATAATTCATCATTTCTTAACCAATTCTCCTAGAATAAAAATCAAACTCATCCTCACTCATACATGGTAAATTAGGCCATTAATGGTTGTGGGAGAAAATAAATTCTTTTCTTGTTGTTTTGTTTCTAAATATGCTAAACTAACTAAAAACACTAACATAACTTAAAATCAAATTAATCTAACAACTTTCTCTCTCCTAACCCATTTTGATCAGCCAAAAATTCATCATAAAAACATGTAATTTAAGCATGGAAAATAAGGAGAAATGCTTAAGGAAAATAGATTTCAAGCCTAAGTTGAAAAATCCTACCTTTTTCACTTGTTTTCCTTGATTTTCCACACTTTTTCTCTTGAAATTCCTCACCTAGGGTTTGTTCTTCCTTTCTTTCTCTCTCTTCCTTGCTTGGCCAAATATTTGAAGAATAATGGGCTGATTTATGCTGATTTTTAAGTTAAATATTAAATTATCCTAAGCTTGACACATGGCATTTTCTTATTGGTCCATTTTTAAAATTGTAAAAATTTAAACATTTTATCTCCAGCACATGATTAGTCAAAAGTCAAAAACGAGGATAAAGGAAGACCATGTGTTGGAAAAATATCCTGGTGGTGGAAAATTACAATTTTACCCCTGGAGTGGCAAAATTACCATTTTACCTTTATACTCCAAATTATACCGAAATTAAAATTTTTCACTTCTAAACCTCAAATCATACTCCAATACTCAAATCATACTCCAATAGGTCAAATGGGGACAAATAAAGCTTTTCTAAAATTACCATTTTGTCCCTAGGTGGCAAATGACCATTTTGCCCTTGATAGTGAAAATTCCGGTTTGACTCCAAATTGATCCTCAAACTCCGAATTACCATTTTGAGTCATCCTTGGACTGTGACACTCTTAATTTCACATTAAAATTCCTATTTAATGTAGTTCGAGGATTAAATTAACTTTGTTGTACCTCTAGGTACAATACCGACTTTTGTAAATTTTTCGGGACTCTCCTAGCATGCAATCATGCTATCATCACATGTATGTCATGACTAGTATTTTATAAGGTTGGGCTTTACAGCACTACCCCCCTTAAAATAAAATTTTGACCTCAAAATTTCACTTACCAGATTTGAAGAAAATATGTGGATATTGGTTTCTCATCTGGCCCTCGACTTCCCATGTCATCTCCTCCATTCGAGCATTCTTCCACAATACTTTCACCATTGGAATGCTCTTGTTCCTTAGCACTCAATCCTTTCGATCCAGAATATGTACAGGCTGCACCTCGAACTTCAAATCCTCATGCAACTCAATGGGAGGTGTCTCTAAAATGTGAGAGGGATCGGGAACATACTTTTTCAACATCGAGACGTGGAAGACATTATGAATCCGATCTAACTCTGGGGGTAATTCAAGTCTGTAAGCCACTGGCCCAATCCTTTTAATGATACGAAAGGGTCCAATGTATCTTGGATTGAGCTTTCCCCTCTTCGCGAATCGAATCACACCTTTCATTATCCAATAAATACCACAAATTATCACAATAGTATAATCAAATTATTACCTTTCCAAGGAGAAACCTTAAGAAAAACTTTATTGTCAACTTCAAACTCCAAATCTTTCCTTCGTTTATTCGAATAATTCTTCTGCCTATCTTGAGCTGTCTTCAATCGCTCTCGAATAACCTTGACCTTATCATTTGTCAAATCAATCAATTCCACATTCACCAATTTCCTCTCACCTACTTCATCCCAACAGAGCGGAGTTCGGCACTTTCTTCCATACAAAGCCTCGTATGGTGCCATCCTAATACTAGACTGGAAACTGTTATTATACGCGAACTCTACCAATGGCAAGTGTCTGTCCTTACTCCCAATAAAGTCAATGACACAAGCCCGTAACATATCCTCCAAGGTCTGAATAGTTCTCTCAGATTGACCATCTGTCTACGGACGAAAGGCAGTACTAAATCTTAATTTAGTTCCAAGAGCTTCCTGAAATTTCGGCCAAAATCGAGAAGTAAACCGAGGGTCTCGATTTGACACAATAGAAACTGGAACTCCATGCAATCTCACAACTTCGTCTATATAAAGTCTTGCCAGCCTCTCAATAGAATACGTGCTATGGATAGCCAAGAAATGGGCGGACTTAGTCAATCTATCCACAATCACCCAAATAGCATCCTTCCCACTTTGTGTCTGCGGTAAACCCAATACAAAGTCCATAGTCACGTGTTCCCACTTTCATTCAGGAATCGATAAAGGTTGAAGAGTACCTGACGGTTTTTGATGCTCCGCCTTAATCTGTTGGCATGTGAGACATTTTGCTACAAACTCTGCTATGTCTCGTTTCATACCCGACCACCAATAACTTTCTTTAATAGTCCGATACATCTTGGTGCTTTCGGGATGTAAAGCATAGGCAGAAGAATGAGCTTCCTCCAAAATAGCTCGTCTCAACTGATCATCCTTAAGGACACAAATTTGGTCTCTAAGCATCAAAGTACCATCATCGCTGAGTCTAAACTCACTAGTTTCTCCATCTTGCAGCTTTTGAACTTCCTATTTCAACCAATTATCAGATTTTTGCAATTCTCTGATCTGATTCAACAATGAAGGTCTCACGACGAAACTAGCAAGTAGGGTTCCATCCTCACCATTATTCAACTGGATCCCTACAGATTTCATCTCAAGTAATATTGAAAAATAAGAACTCTGAAGTACTGTTAATGAAGATGAGGATTTATGACTTAAAGCATCCGCTACAACATTTGCCTTTCCCGGATGATAATTAATCACCAAGTCATAATCCTTAATCAACTCCAACCATCGTCTCTGTCTCAAATTAAGCTCTTTCTGGGTGAACAAATATTTCAAGCTTTTATGATTAGTAAAAATCCGGCAATGCTCACCATATTAAATAATGTCTCCAAATCTTCAATGCGAATACCACTGTTGCTAACTCCAAGTCATGAGTAAGGTAATTCGTCTCGTGCTTCTTCAACTGTCGAGAAGCATAAGCTATCACTTTCTCGTCCTGCATCAACACACACCCTAATCCCAACTTAGATGCATCACTGTATACCACAAATTCTTTTCCATTCACAAGAAGTGTTAAGACGGGAGCGGAGGTTAACCGGTTCTTTAGCTCCTGAAATCGATTCTCACAAACATCATCCCACTCAAACTTAACTCCTTTACGAGTCAAACGAGTCAGAGGAACTGCTATCAAAGAAAATCCCTGAACAAATCTCCGGTAGTAACTGGCTAAGCCAAGGAAACTACGAATCTCAGTTACAGTTCTCGGTTGCTCCCATTGCAAGATTGCCTCAATCTTCTTGGGATCGACATAAATTCCAGCTCCAGACACCACATGTCCAAAGAAAACCACTTCCTTCAACCAGAATTCACATTTAGAGAACTTGGCATAGAGTTGCCTCTTGCGTAAAGTTTGCAACACAATGCGCAAATGAACAGCATGTTCATCATCATTCTTCGAATAAACTAGGATGTCATCTATGAAAAATATCACAAACTTATCCAAGTATGGATGGAACACCCGATTCATAAGATCCATAAATATTGTCGGGGTATTAGTCAAACCAAACAGCATCACCAGAAACTCATAATGCCCATAACGCGTCCTGAAGGCAGTCTTGGGTACATCTTGGTCCTTAATCCTCAACTGATAGTACCCAGATCTCAAATCAATCTTAGAGAATACCATTGCACCTCGTAACTGATCAAAAAGATCATCTATCTGGGGTAAAGGGTATTTATTCTTGATGGTCACTCGGTTCAACTGATGGTAATAGATACACAATCGAAGAGTGCCATCCTTCTTCTTTACAAATAGGATTGGTGCTCCCCAAGGAGAAATGTTAGGGTGAATGAAACCTTTATCCACCAAATCTTGCAACTAGACTTTCAGTTCCTTCAACTCTGCCGGAGCCATTCTATATGGAGGGATAGAAATAGGTACGGTACCCAGAAGTAAATCAATAAGGAACTCAAGCTCTCGATCAGGAGGTAATCCCGATAAATCATCAAGAAATACATCAGGAAACTCACTTACTATTGGGACATCCTCTAACTTAGGTTCCCCCTTTGAAGTATCAATCACGTATGCCAAATAAGTCGGATACCCTTTTTGCACTAATTTCAAAGCTTTGATGGCCGAGATTACATAAGATGGTAATACTCGACGTTCCCCTACAAACACAATCTCTACTCCCTCCGAATTCTGAAGAACAACTTCTTTTCGAAAACAATCCACGTTCACCCGATGTGCAGTTAACCAGTCCATACGCAATATTAAATCAAAATCCAAGATCTTTAGAGGAATTAAATCACCCCTAAATTCTTCCTCACCTACCCTTACCTCACAGTCTCTATAACAAGTATTTCTAATCAACTGTTCTCCTAGAGGGGTATGCATTACAATTTCTCCCTCTAATGGTGACAGGTTTTTATCAGCAATTGATGTAAATGTCGTACTCACATAAGATCTATTTGAGCCAGAATCTATCAAAACATAAGCATCTTTATCAAATAAAGACATAATATCTGTCACTGCTCCAGGTTGGACCCGTGCCTCATCTCCTGTCACTACAAAAACTCTTGTCGAAGTACAAGTCTATGGTCTCAAAGGTGGATGCACCGAGGTATTACTCTCCACACCAGACCATATGGCTACTCCTTGTCTCGGTGGTAACCCAGAAAAATCTCTCCTCTGCATATCAGTGCGAGCTAGTGGAGATGATGCAGCTATAGTGGCTCGTCCTAACCGTTGGTAATTACTCCTAATATGACCCGTTTGTCCACATTGGAAACATCTTGTTGGCCCTCTACATAGCCCACTATGATAATTCCCACAATTTCTGCATCTGTCAGAACCTCCGAAACTCTTCCTAGAACCAGTCATAACAGATCTGCTAAACCTCAAAAGTCTCTGCTGTGATATGGAAATGGAGGTCGAGGAGATGTCACGAAAACAGAAGTAGTACTCGCTGAAGTCGTTGAGTCCTTGCCTCTTTTTACTGGCTGACTAGAAGACATACCAGGATTCCTCTTCTTTGCAAACTCAATCTGAATCCTCCTATTCTCAGTCGCTAGCTTCTCAGCCTGTAAAGCCTTCTGTACCACCTCCTTATGTGGCTCCCTACTAGTCACTGTCATTCGCTCTCTAATCTCATTACGGAGCCCTTCCTCGAAATAACTAGCCTAATCTTGCTCAAATTTCACCAGATCCGGCACATATAACATCAACTCGTTAAAACGAGTCTCGTACTCCTCTATAGTTAGATTTCCTTGCTTCAAGCTTAGAAATTCTCTTTTCTTTTCTTTCTGATGAAAGTAAGTGAAATACTGACCATCGAATTCCTTGAGAAAATCAGACCATGTCTGAGGAGTAGTGGAACGAGACTTCATCGAATTCGACCAGGTACGAGCCCTCTTCTCTAATAATCTCATAGCTACCATCAACTTCATGTCGTCATCTACTCCCATATTAGAGAGAGTCTCTGAAACCTGATTAATCCAGTCCTTTGCCACAGTGGCATCCAACTCACCCGCGAAAGACACACAACTGAGCTGTTTAGCCTCCTTTAGCTTCTTGGAAATTGATACATCCTGTACTGGTGGTGGAACTAAAGGAGTAGCTAGAGGCACTATAGGTGGAACTTGACTAGCCATTGCGGTAAAGAAAGCTGCCAATGCCTGTGCTACCTCGGTAGGCATGGCGGGAATACTAGTAGGTGGCTGAGGAGGTGGAGGATGTGGAGGACTGTCGGCCTGCTCAACAGCAGGTGCTGCATGAATGGTAGACGTAGCCGATTCTTCCCCTACTGCATCTAGCTGATGACGTTGGGAATGACCTTTTCCCCTCCCAACCGATCTAGTGAGAGGTGGGTGTCTGCGTCAAGGAGGCATTATAATCTATAAAAGAATACGAGCAAGTTTAGGTAACCTTAGGCTCTATATGCAAATGCATGCATTCTATTCAACCTGACCTAACTTAATTTGGGGCCACACCGATACTGTAAATTTTTAAAACCACTTTAAAACTAAAAATTTTGATCTTTAAAACCAAAAGCTCTGATACCAATCGAATTGTCACGACCCGGTACTCCCCTCGAGCCCGTGACAACCGCCGTGGTGTCTCGGTAAACACTCATTGCCCAGAATGTCAACTCGAAACCCCGCAAGGCTTTTCTAACAGTTTCTCATTTCCCTTGTGAGCAACCATTGTCAAATATCGTGTTCTAAAAGATTTAAAACTGTTTCCAACTAAAAACAAATAAAATATTAATTTTCGTCTCACAGAGGTATTTTGGTAATTTTTTTCTCAAAAATTTCGAAACTGGCTAAAACGTAATATACAAGTACAAAACACATAATTCATATTCAAAATGAGTTTAAAAGTATAAAATCTTCATTTAAAACGAAATTACGGTTATTTGAATATAATAAGAAAATAAAAGAAATATTAAGTAAAATATTCTATTTTCTTATAAAAATAATATTTATAGAGTTATACGTGAATAATTTTTATAGCGCAAAAGCTAAATAAATTTATACATACTGAAATACAGTAAGCCAAAATATTTAATTTAATTTACAATAACAAGAGGGCCCCCGAATAAACAAAAGTAAAGAGGCCTGTGAACCTACGGTTTGGAAAATGTAGATCCAACGGTAGTCATCGATGAGATCAACTATCTACAGTCTATACTGAACTTGAAATGGGTGGAAAGAAGGGTGGTGAGATTATAAAATCCCAGTGAGTAAACAGACATCATCATAAATATCTAGAGTTGAGTACATGGAGACAATAAAGTAAATCTTCGTAAACTGGGTCACAGCATTAGAATACATTTCATTTAAAATACATAAAGAGGCTTATGAATCTCATAAAAACTAGGCTTGTGCCATAAATCCATTCTTGCGGACACCTTGACTGAGGCATCCTATTGAGACCGCCAAGGCTATTAAAATTCACATTTCACATAAATCATGTTTTTGTTTTGAAAACATAGCCATTCCTTGGCGTTGGCTGAGTTCCCCCTCACGTGGTGGTTTGGCGTGAAGTGAACCCTAAGCTTCACCCCAGGAGATACCCTACGCGCTCCGTTCGAGGTAAGAATATAATGGGGTTTACCGTGCCCCTCTAAAAGGCTGGTCTACAGAAACCCCCTACTGCAGTGAGTAATTAATATATATAATCCACCATACAATAAAACTCAATAACATGATATGGAAATTTTGTAATTCGCAGTCTTTCAAGGCAATCAAACAATTCGTATTTCAATACAATTGCCAACTAGCCAATCATGCTCGATTTATCATAAGCCAATCAATTTAAACAATCAAATTGCCACAATTAACAGTCTCCGTGTACTCTATTTTTCAAAATCACTATTAATTTCAAAACAATTTATAATTTAATTTCATTGAAACACATTTATTCATAAAACATGAAAATTTACCTTTTTAAATTCCTTTTTCCATAAAATTCATGAAATCATCTAAAAACCACCCTAGATAATTAAAATGATAGTAAGTTTACTCACAATGTCTAGAATGCAGACTTTCGAAGCACTCTGTCTACTGGTCCTCGGATGCAATTTCCTTGCCTTTATCGGAGGACCCACCACCTTGACACAGTACAAAATCGAGAAATTCACTACATTGGTACTAAATTGAAATTAAACTAATTTAGACTATTAATGCATAATATGGAATGTAAAAATGCACTGGTAACTATCTAAACTCGGTATTGGCCTAATTCGTCTTGTTACCCGATTAAATTATTAACGCGTCCAATTGAATCCCAAATTAATTTTTTTCAGTTTCTATACCTCAATTGCACCCAAATTGACTTAATGTCCCTCAGTGTGGTGCAAATTATCAATCTCGGCAGTAAATTATGAAAATACCCCTAATGGGTAAAAATTTATATTTTTGCTCCGAAAATTCCCATTATTTTTCTAGGCTCATAATTCATCATTTCTTAACCAATTCTCCTAGAATAAAAATCAAACTCATCCTCACTCATACATGGTAAATTCGGCCATTAATGGTTGTGGGAGAAAATAAATTCTTTTCTTGTTGTTTTGTTTCTAAATATGCTAAACTAACTAAAAACACTAACATAACTTAAAATCAAATTAATCTAACAACTTTCTCTTTTCTAACCCATTTTGATCAGCCAACAATTCATCATAAAAACATGTAATTTAAGCATGGAAAATAAGGAGAAATGCTTAAGGAAAATAGATTTCAAGCTTAAGTTGAAAAATCCTACCTTTTTCACTTGTTTTCCTTGATTTTCCACAGTTTTTCTCTTGAAATTCCTCACCTAGGGTTTGTTCTTCCTTTTTTTCTCTGTCTTCCTTGCTTGGCCGAATATTTGAAGAATAATGGGCTGATTTATGCTGATTTTTAAGTTAAATATTAAATTATCCTAAGCTTGACACATGGCATTTTCTTATTGGTCCATTTTTAAAATTGTAAAAATTTAAACATTTTATCTCCACCACATGATTAGTCAAAGGTCAAAAATGAGGATAAAGGAAGACCATGTGCTGGAAAAATATCCTAGTGGTGGAAAATTATAATTTTGCCCCTAGAGTGGCAAAATTACCATTTTACCCTTATACTCCAGATTATACCGTAATTAAAATTTTTCACTTCTAAACCTCGAATCATACTCCAATAAGTCAAATGGGGACAAAGAAATCTTTTCTAAAATTACCATTTTGTCCTCAGGTGGCAAATGACCATTTTGCCCCTAGATAGTGAAAATTTCGATTTGACTCCAAATTGATCCTCAAACTCTGAATTACCATTTTGAGTCATCCTTGGACTGTGACACTCTTAATTTCACCTTAAAATTCCTATTTAATGTAGTTCGAGGATTAAATCAACTTTGTTGTGCCTCTAGGTACAATACCGACTTTTGTAAATTTTTTGGGACTCTCCTAGCATGCAATCATGCTATCATCACATGTATGTCATGACTAGTATTTTATAAGGTTGGGCTTTACATTATTTCTTTATAAAAAGGCATAAAAATCAGCCCATTTCTCCCATAGTGATCAGCCAAACCAGAAGAGAAGAGAAACCAAGGAAGAACAAACCCTAGGTGGGAAAAATCAAAGAGAAAGTGTTGGAATTCAAGGATTTGATCAAGCAAAGGTAAAATTTCTTTGATTTTGCTAGTGATTGACCTTACCCATGCATTTTTCCTTAATTTTCATGGTTAAATTACATGTGAGTGACTGTATATGGACCTTTCTTGTCAATGGATGGGTTTTGCTTCACTTTTCTCATTACAAGCATCCAATTATGATATGGTTTAACCAAAAATGAAAAACAATTCAATCTAATATCATTTTTAAAGTTATAAAACCACTTAAAGCGAGTAACAAGGCTTTTGAATTCATTAGTGACTACAAATGGACGTTTGTTGTCAATGAAGGGCTTTCACTTCATGTTTTTGGATGCAAATATCAAATTATCATTTGTTTTAACCAACAATGAGAAACATTCAATTTTCAAACAATTTATAGGATTATAAAACCATTTAAAGGGAGTCACTAGGCTTTCGAAGGCATGCTGACTATAAATAGACTTTTCTTATCAGTGGATGGCCTTCGTTTCACATTTTGCCATGCAAGCAACGATTTATGGTCTGTTTTACGAAAAAATGAAAAAAAAACTCAATTCAGAATCATATATTAGATTATAAAATCATTTAAAGCAAGCAATTAGGCTTTTGAAAAAATGAGTGACTATAAATGCTCTTTTCTTGTCAATGGATGGCTTTCATTTACATTTCCCTGTGGAAAGGAAAAATTTTGATTTGTTTCAACCAAAAATGCAAGAAAATTCAATTTAAAATTGTCTAAAAAGTTATAAAACAACTTAATGTAAGTAACTAGGCTTTCGAAGGCATGAGTGACTACAAATGGACTTTTCTTGCAAATGGATGGTTTTGCTTCACTTTTCTCAATGCAAACATCAAATTATGTTCTTTTTGGAACAAAAATAAGAAAAATTTAATTTTCAAGTCATTCATAAGATTATAAAGCCATTTAAAGTGAGTAACTAGATTTTCGAAGGTATGAGTGACTATAAATGTACTCTTCCTATAAATGGATGGCTTTTGCTTGACATTGCTCGTGCAAACAACAAAGTATGATCTGTTTTAATCAAAAATGAAAGAAAATTCAACTTAAAATCATTTATAAAGTTACAAAACCACTTAAAGCGAGTAATAAGGCTTTCGAAGGTATGAGTGACCACAAATGGACTTTTCTTCTAATTGGATGGATTTCGCTTCACATTTTCTGATGCAAACAACAAATTATGATTTGTTTTAACTGAAAATGAAAAACAATTCGATTTAAAACCATTTATAAAGTTATAAAACCACTTAAAGTGGGCAACAAGGCTTTCAAAGCCATGAGTGACTACAAATGGACTTTTATTGTCAATGGATGGCTTAAAATTCACGTTTCCTGATTCAAGCAACTAATTATGATATGTTTTTATCAAAAATGAAAGCAAATTCAACTTAAAATCATTTATAATGTTACAAAATCATGTAAAGTGAGTAACAAGGCTTTCAAAGGCATGAGTGAATATAAATGGACGTTTCTTCTAATCGGATGGCTTTTACTTCACGTTTCCCAATGCAAATAACAAATTATGATATGTTTTAACCAAAAGTGAAAAAAATTCAATTTAAAACCACTTATAAATTTGTAAAACCATTAAAAGTGAGTAACAAGGCTTTTGAAGGCATGAGTGATTATATATGGACTTTTCTTATCAAGGGATGGGTTTTGCTTCATGTTTCCCATTAAAAGCATCCAATTATGATATGTTTTAATTAAAAATGGAAAAACAATTCAATTTAAAATCATTCTTAAAGTTATAAAACCACTTAAATCGAGTAACAAGGCTTTCGAAGGCATTAGTGAGTACAAATGGATGCTTGTTGTCAATGGATAGCTGTCGCTTCGTGTTTCCCAATGCAAACATCAAATTATCATCTGTTTTAACGAAAAATGAGAAACATTCAATTTTAAAACCATTTATAGGATTATAAAACATTTAAAGAGAGTCACTAGGCTTTCGAAGGCATGCTGACTACAAATGAACATTTCTTGTCAATGGATTGCTTTCGTTTCACATTTTCAAATGCAAACAACAAATTATGGTCAGTTTCAGCCAAAAATGAAAAAAAAAACTCAACTCAAAATCATTTATAAGATTATAAAACCGTTTAAAGCAAGCAACTAGGCTTTCGAAGCCATGAGTGACTATAAATGGACTTTTCTTGTCAATGGATGGCATTCGCTTACGTTTCCCAATGGAAACAACAAATTATGACCTGTTTTAATTGAAATTGAAAGAAAATTTAATTTAAAATTCGTCTAAAAAGTTATAAATCCACTTAAAACGAGTAACTAGGCATTCAAAGGCATGAGTTACTACAAACAGACTTTTCTTACTAATGAAAGCTTTTGCTTCACGTTCCCCGATGCAAACATCAAATTATGATCTTTTTGGAAAAAAATGAGAAAAATTTAATTTTTAAATCATTTATAAGATTCTAAAACCATTTAAAGTGAGTAACAAGACTTTCAAAGGCATAAGTGACTATAAATGTACTTTTCTTGTCAATGGGTGGCTTTCGCTTACGTTTCCTGATGCAAACAATAAATTGTGATATGTTTTAACCAAAAATGAAAAAAATTTCAATTTAAATTATTTCTAAAGTGATAAAACCACTTAATGTGAGTAACCAGGCTTTCGAAGGCATGAGTGACTACAAATGGACATTTCTTGTCAATGGACGACTTTCGCTTCAAGTTTCCCGATTCAAACCACTAGTTTTGTTCTATTTTTTCCAAAAATGAAAGAAAATTCAACTGAAGATCATTTACAAGTTTATAAAATCATTTAAAGTGAGTAACAAGAAATACAAAGGCTTGAGTGACTATAAATGGACTTTTCCTCTTATTGGATGGCTTTTACTTCATGTTTCCCTATGCAAACAACAAATTATGATCTGTTTTGACCAAAAATGAAAAAAGAATCAATTTTAAACCATTTACAAAGTTGTAAAACCACTGAAAGTTAGTCACAAGGCTTGTGAAGGCATAAGTGACTACAAATGGACTTTTCTTGTCAATGGATGGCTTTCACTTTATGTTTCCCAATTCAAACAACTAGTTATGATCTGTTTTTATGAACAATGAAACAAAATTCAACTTAAAATCTTTTATAAAGTTATAAAAGCACTTTATGCGGAGTAAATATTGTGCTGGTCAAATTCCAAGGAATGTAAAACCGAAGCTTCGGGATTCACAGACATGGAAACGGATGTTAGCTAGCTGCTTGGTCATAAAATAATTGAGTGTGTGGCGGATTGGTAAGGGTGAGTTATTTTTCTGGCATGATTATTGGATGGGTGAAGCACCCTTGGTTAGCCGATTTCCATCCTTTGCATCATCAATTACAAGAGTTTGCTATTTCTATGATAATGGCAAATGGGATGTGGGTAAACTGAACAATGTGTTGCCGGAGGAAGTTGTGGCCAAAATCTTAAAAATTCTGATCGATCCACTCAGTGATGATAGGGCATTTTGGGTTCTTACCTCGGATGGGCAATTCACCACTTAGTCCGGTTGGGAGATAATTCGACAGCGACAATCGGTAAATCCTATTTTTAATTTAATTTGGCATAAATGCATTCCTCTTTCCACTTCTTTCTTTCTATGGAGGTTATTACAAGATTGGATCCCAGTTGATTTACGAATGAAAACCAAGGGATTCCAGTTAGCTTCTAAATGCCAACACTGTAACTCCGAGGAGTCTCTCTTACATGTCATGTGGGAATGCCCAATAGCTACACAAGTTAGGAATTATTTTACGAAATTTTTCCAAATCAACATTGCTCATCCCCAAACTATTTATCAAATTATATGGGCATGGTTATACTCTAATGATTACACGAAAAAAGGACACATACGCATGTTAATGCCTTTATTCATTTTTTCGTTCTTATGGGTTGAAAAGAATGATGCAAAGTATAGGGACCTTGGTATGTATCCTAACAGAGTTGTGTGGAGAGTACTCAAACTCATCCACCAATTATTTCATAGAAGGCAATTCCACTTGTGGCAAAGGTGCTTATTTGAAACTTTCTCATGATCATGTAACTTGGAGGTATGGTTTAGGTCCCCCTCCTTTGTACTTTTTATTTGGTAATTAATAAAATTTAACAGGGTAGTTGGGCCTTGTGTGAATTTCCAGCATAAAAAAAAAAGTAACAAGGCTTTTAAGGCATGAGTGACTACAAATGGACTTTTCTTATTAATGGATGGCTTTTGCTTCACGTTTCCCAATTCAAACAACTAGTTATGATATGTTTTTATCAAAAATGAAGGAAAACTCAACTTAAAATCACTTATAATGTTACAAAACCATTTAAAACGAGTAACAAGGCTTTTGAAGGCACGAGTGACTATCAATGGACTTTTCATCTCATTGGATGGCTTTCGCTTCACGCTTCCTGATGTAAACAACAAATTATGATCTTTTTTAACCAAAAATGAAAAAAAATTCAATTTAAAATCATTTATAAAGTCATAAAACCACTTGAAGTGAGTAACAAGGCTTTCGAAAGCATGAGTGACTGTATATGGACCTTTCTTGTCAATGGATGGGTTTTGCTTCACTTTTCCCATTACAAGCGTCCAAGTATGATATGGTTTAACCAAAAATGGAAAAAAATTCAATTTAATATCATTTTTAAAGTTATAAAACCACTTAAAGCGAGTAACAAGGCTTTTGAAGGCATTAGTAACTACAAATAGACGTTTGTTGTCAATGGAGGGCTTTTGCTTCACGTTTCTAGATGCAAATATCAAATTATCATTTGTTTTAACCAAAAATGAGAAACATTTAATTTTCAAACCATTTATAGGATTATAAAACCATTTAAAGGGAGTCACTAGGCTTTCGAAGGCATGCTGACTATAAATGGACTTTTCTTGTCAGTGGATGGCTTTCGTTTCACATTTCCCCATGCAAGCAACAATTTATGGTCTGTTTTAGGGAAAGATGAAAAAAAAAAACTCAACTCAAAATCATATATTAGATTATAAAACCATTTAAAGCAAGCAACTAGGCTTTCGAAGAAATGAGTGACTATAAATGCACTTTTCTTGTCAATTGATGGCTTTCGCTTACATTTCCCTGTGGAAAGAACAAATTTTGATTTGTTTCAACCCAAAATGCAAGAAAATTTAATTTAAAATTGTCTAAAAAGTTATAAAACCATTTAAAGTGAGTAACTAGGCTTTCGAAGGCATGAGTTACTACAAATGGACTTTTCTTGCTAATGGATGGTTTTGCTTCACGTTTCCTAATGCAAACATCAAATTATGTTCTTTTTGAAACAAAAATGAGAAAAGTTTAATTTTCAAATCATTCATAAGATTATAAAACCATTTAAAGTGAGTAACTAGACTTTCGAAGGCATGAGTGACTATAAATGTACTCTTCTTGTCAATGGATGGCTTTTGCTTCGTATTTCTCGATGCAAACAACAAATTATGATCTGTTTTAATAATAAATGAAAGAAAATTCAACTTAAAATCATTTATAAAGTTACAAAATAATTTAAAGCGAGTAATAGGGCTTCCGAAGGCATGAGTGACCATAAATAGACTTTTCTTCTAATAGGATGGCTTTCGCTTCACATTTCCTGATGCAAATAACAAATTATGATATGTTTTAACTAAAAATGAAAAATAATTCAATTCAAAACCATCTATAAAGTTATAAAACCACTTAAAGCTGGCAACAAGGCTTTCGAAGCCATGAGTGACTACAAATGGACTTTTCTTGTCAATAGATGGCTTTTGCTTCACGTTTCCTAATTCAAGCAACTAGTTATGATCTGTTTTTATCAAAAATGAAAGTCAATTCAACTTAAAATCATTTAGAATGTTACAAAATCATTTAAAGTGAGTAACAAGGCTTTCTAAGGCATGAGCGAATATAAATGGACGTTTCTTCTAATTGGATGGCTTTCGCTTCACGTTTCCCAATACAAATAACAAATTATGATATGTTTTAACCAAAAGTGAAAAAAACTCAATTTAAAACCACTTATAAATTTGTAAAATCACTTAAAGTGAGTAATAAGGCTTTCGAAGGCATAAGTGACTATATATGGACTTTTCTTGTCAAGGGATGGGTTTTGCTTCACTTTTCCCATTAAAAGCACTCAATTATGATATGTTTTAATTAAAAATGGAAAAACAAAATTAATTTAAAATCGTTCTTAATGTTATAAGACCACTTAAAGCGAGTAACAAGGCTTTCGAAGGCATTAGTGAGTATAATTGGATGTTTGCTGTCAATGGATGGCTGTCGCTTCGTGTTTCACAAAGAAAACATCAAATTATCATCTGTTTTAACCAAAAATGAGAAACATTCAATTTTAAAACCATTTATAGGATTATAAAACATTTAAAGGGAGTCACTAGGCTTTCGAAGGCATGCTGACTATAAATGAACATTTCTTGTCAATGGATTGCTTTCGTTTCACATTTTCCAATGAAAACAACAAATTATGGTCAGTTTTAGCCAAAAATGAAAAAAAAAACTCAACTCAAAATTATTTATAAGATTATAAAATCGTTTAAAGCAAGCAACTAGGCTTTCGAAGCCATTAGTGACTATAAATGGACTTTTCTTGTCTATGGATGGCTTTCGCTTACGTTTCCATATGCAAACAACAAATTATGATATGTTTTAATCGAAAATGAAAGAAAATTTAATTTAAAATCATCGAAAAAGTTATAAAACCACTTAAAACGAGTAACTAGACATTCAAAGGCATGAGTTAATACAAATGGACTTTTCTTGCTAATGAAAGGCTTTTGCTTCACGTTCCTCTATGCAAACATCAAATTATGATCTTTTTAGAACAAAATTGAGAAAAATTCAATTTTTAAATCATTTATAAGATTCTAAAACCATTTAAAGTGAGTAACAAGACTTTCGAAGGCATAAGTGACTATAAATTTACTTTTCTTGTCAATGGATGGCTTTCGCTTATATTTCCCAATGAAAACAATAAATTATGATATGTTATAACCAAAAATGAAAAAAAAAATTCAATTTAAAATCATTTATAAAGTGATAAAACCACTTAATGTGAGTAACAAGGCTTTCGAAGGCATGAGTGACTACAAATGGACATTTCTTGTCAATGGATGACTTTCGCTTCACGTTTCTCGATTCAAACGACTAGTTTTGTTCTATTTTTGCCAAAAATGAAAGAAAATTCAACTGAAGATCATTTACAAGGTTATAAAATCATTTAAAGTGAGTAACAAGAAATACAAAGGCTTGAGTGACTATAAATGGACTTTTCCTCTTATTGGATGGCTTTCGCTTAACGTTTCTCTAAACAATAAATTATGATCTGTTTTAACCAAAAATGAAAAAAGAATCAATTTTAAACCATTTACAAAGTTGTAAAACCACTTAAAGTGAGTCACAAGGCTTATGAAGGCATAAGTGACTACAAATGGACTTTTCTTGTTAATGGATCTCTTTCGCTTTACGTTTCCCAATTCAAACAAATAGTTATGATATGTTTTTATCAAAAATGAAAGAAAACCCAACTTAAAATCATTTATAAAGTTATAAAAGTACTTAGCGCAAGTAACAAGGCTTTTGAAGGCATGAGTGACTACAAATGGACTTTTCTTGTTAATGGATGGCTTTTGCTTCACGTTTCCCAATTCAAACAACTAGTTTTGATTTGCTTTTATCAAAAATGAAAGAAAATTCAACTTAAAATCATTTATAAAGTTACAAAACCATTTAAAACGAGTAACAAGGCTTTTGAAGGTATAAGTGACTATCAATGGACTTTTCATCTCATCAGATGGCTTTCGCTTCACGTTTTCGATGCAAACAACAAATTATGATCTCTTTTAACCAAAAATGAAAAAAAAATTCAATTTAAAATCATTTATGAAGTCATAAAACTACTTGAAGTGAGTAACAAGGCTTTCGAAGGCATGAGTGACTGTATATGGACCTTTCTTGTTAATGGATGGGTTTTGCTTCACTTTTCTCATTACAAGCATCCAATTATGATATGGTTTAACCAAAAATGGAAAAAAATTCAATTTAATATCATTTTTAAAGTTATAAAACCACTTAAAGCGAGTAACAAGGCTTTTGAAGGCATTAGTGACTACAAATGGACGTTTGTTCTCAATGGAGGGCTTTCGCTTCACGTTTCTGGATGCAAATATCAAATTATCATTTGTTTTAACCAAAAATGAGAAACATTCAATTTTCAAACCATTTATAGGATTATATAACCATTTAAAGGGAGTCACTAGGCTTTTGAAGGCATGCTGACTATAAATGGACTTTTCTTGTCAATGGATGGCTTTCGTTTCACATTTCCCCATGCAAGCAAGAATTTATGGTCTGTTTTAGAGAAAAAAAAAAAAAAACTCAACTCAAAATCATATAGTAGATTGTAAAACTATTTAAAGCAAGCAACTAGGCTTTCGAAGAATTGAGTGGCTATAAATGCACTTTTTTTGTCAATGGATGGCTTTCGCTTACATTTCCTTGTGGAAAGAACAAATTTTGATTTGTTTCAACCAAAAATGCAAGAAAATTCAATTTAAAATTGTCTAAAAAGTTATAAAATCACTTAAAGTGAGTAATTAGGCTTTCAAAGGCATGAGTGACTACAAATAGACTTTTCTTGCTAATGGATGGTTTTGCTTCACGTTTCCCAATGAAAACACCAAATTATGTTCTTTTTGGAACAAAAATGAGAAAAATTTAATTTACAAATCATTCATAAGATTATAAAACCATTTAAAGTGAGTAACTAGACTTTCGAAGTCATGAGTGACTATAAATGTACTCTTCCTGTCAATGGATGGCTTTTGCTTCACATTTCTCGATGCAAACAACAAATTACTATATGTTTTAATAGAAAATGAAAGAAAATTCAACTTAAGATCATTTATAAAGTTACAAAACTCATTTAAAGTGAGTAATAGGGCTTTTGAAGGCATGAGTGACCACATATGGACTTTTCTTCTAATTGGATGGCTTTCGCTTCACATTTCCTGATGCAAACAACAAATTATGATTTGTTTTAACTAAAAATGAAAAATAATTCAATTTAAAACCATTTATAAAGTTCTAAAACCACTTAAAGTGAGCAATAAGGCTTTCAAAGCCATGAGTGACTACAAATGGACTTTTCTTGTCAATGGATGGCTTTCGTTTCACGTTTCCTAATTCAAGCAACTAGTTATGATATGTTTTTATCAAAAATGAAAGCCAATTCAACTTAAAATCATTTAGAATGTTACAAAATCATTTAAAGCGAGTAATAAGGCTTTTAAAGGCATTAGCAACTATAAATGGACGTTTCTTCTAATTGATGGCTTTCGCTTCACGTTTCCCAATGCAAATAACAAATTATGATATGTTTTAACCAAAAGTGAAAAAAATTCAATTTAAAACCACTTATAAATTTGTAAAAGCACTTAAAGTGAGTAATAAGACTTTCGAAAGCATGAGTGACTATATATGGACTTTTCTTGTCAAGTGATGGGTTTTGCTTCACTTTTCCCATTACAAGCATCCAATTATGATATGTTTTAATTAAAAATGGAAAAAAAAAATCAATTTAAAATCATTCTTAAAGTTATAAAACCACTTAAAGCGAGTAACAAGGCTTTCAAAGCCATGAGTGACAGTAAATGGACTTTTCTTGTTAATGGATGGCTTTCGCTTCATATTTCCTGATTCAAGCAACTAGTTATGATTTATTTTTATCAAAAATGAAAGCAAATTCAACTTAAAATCATTTATAAAGTTATAAAGCCACTTAAAGCAAGCAACAAGGCTGACCAACGCATGAGTGACTTCAAATGGACTTTTTTTGTCAATGGATACTTTCGCTTCACGTTTCTGAATTCAAAGAACTAGTTATGTTCTGTTTTTACCAAAATGAAAGAAAATTTAATTGAAAATCATTCATTAAGGTATAAACCATTTAAAGCGAGTAACAAGGCTTTCGAAGCCTTGAGTGACTATAAATGGACTTTTCTTCTCATTGGATGGCTTTCGCTTCACGTTTCTTGGCGCAAGCAACAAATTTCGATATGTTTTAGCAAAAAATGATAACAATGTCAATTGAAAATCATATAGAAAGTTATAAAACCATTTAAAGCGAGTAATAATGCTTTCGAAGGCATGAGTGACTACATATAGATTTTTCTTCTCAATGGATGGCTTTTGCTTCACATTTCCTAATTCAAACAACTAGTTATGATTTGTTTTATCAAAAATGAGAGAAAATTCAACTTAAAATCATTTATAAAGTTACAAAACCATTTAGAACGTGTAACACCCCGTACCCTCGTATAGGAGTCAACATAACTAATCGATAAGATGAAGGGCCAATTGACCTGAAATTTATGTGCCAAAAAGCGGTGATGGGTGACAGGAATGTTTTGGAACAATATATTCTGCACGTGAGGAAATAATAATTAAATAATAATATTTTTATTTTTATTGAGGATGAATTAGTGAGTTAAAAGGTGATTTGGAAGTGAACCGAGGTGTAATAAGACATTTCGAGACCTGAGGAGACAAGTGTAAAAGTTTGAAATAAAATAATATTAAAATATTAATATTTTATTTGATGTCGAGATTAGTCATGGAAGAGGAGTATAAGGTCAATTTAAGTGGGGGAGAAGAAGAACGAGAGAATTTTTGGAGAAAAACGACGTAAATTGGACCCGTGTGTCTTTATTTAATAGAGCACGAGTGGGTAAGTATACATTTAAACATTATGGTGATATCTTGGTGAAGTGTAAGTTATATATTTTAATTGTATACATGTAAAGGAAGAAAGATAGGAAAAAATTGGAATTAAAAGAAATGATCGAGGATTAAATTGTAAAGGATGAAAAGTTTGGTGGGACAAATGGTAAATAAGGAAAAGTTGAGGACTACATGCAATTACTACAATTTGGAGCTAAGTGGAAATTTACTAACCAAGGGAAGTTAATGTGAGACCTCGACCTCTATAGGCTCATAACTAGGCATAGACACAATAACACGCGGCTAGGGGTAGTTTCGTCACTTCCTTAGTAAGCCCCTAAAAGTAAGTTTTAAACGATATTAAGGTCTAAGTAGGCCTAAGGCATAAATGAATGATGAAAATATGGGTAAAATGATTATGATTTCCACGGTAGGGGCAAAATGGTCATTTTTCACCTCGGGTCAAAATTTTTAAGTTTTCACAAACCCGAGCATTTCTAGACCATTATGGACGTTGTTTTAGTGTTAAAAGAGTAAAAAGATTGCATAAAGGATTGGAGGAGAACAAGCTAACTTTTTGAGGGCATTTTGGTAATTTAAGTGGAATGGATAAGCTTCAGTTATAAATATCATCTTTCAGCAGCTTCTTCTCCCATTTTCCAGTAACTTCTTCTTCTTCTTCCTTATTCTCTTTCACGTTGCTTTCATCCTCCATGGAAGCTTGATATGAACTCCATAACCTCACTCAAAATAGCTCCAATTTTCAAGCTTTTGTGCATTTTTGCATAGAACCCTTGTGCTCTTTCACTTTCTCACTTTAAAAACCCTGATAAGTCTTACTTCCATACTTTCTCTCACTAGCTAGACATTTTAGAGAGAGAGAAAGAGGGATCTTCAATAAAAGCTTGAAAGTTTTTGGAAAGAATTTCAATTTCAAAGCTACTAAGGTGAGTAGTAAATTAGAGTTAAATTTTAAGTGTTGAGAAGGGCTGCAGATTAGACTTGTGAATATTTTGTAGTTGAGGTTGTTCATTCATTTTAGAGTGATTAGAATAGTGAAAATAGATAGCCAATTAGATCGCAATTGGAAGCTAGTTAAGAGATAGCTTTTAGAATTTATAAGTATTGGAATTGATTTAATTGTGATGCCAATGTGATGATTAAGTTCCAACAAAGCCCACCATCCCATTTGGACCATTAGGGTAGTTAAAGTCGACTAAAGGTTCAACAAAATACCGGTGAGTGAACTTGCATTTCAAAATTGTTTTGGGAATGTGAATGTATTTGTACAAAACCTTTGAATGATTTTATCCAACTTTTCTTAAAAATGGGTGCCTTGGGAACAAGCCCTTGATAAATTGTCTCTACGTTGTGACTTGTGGCTGTTATTGATTCATGCACTATTACATTGTGTTGGTACATATATATATATATATATATGTTGTGTAAAACCCGACCCTATAAACACATGTCATGACATACATGCACTGAGTAGCATGTTATTATGCTAAGAAAGTTCCTAAGAATAGACGAAACCCGGTATTGTACCTAATGGTACACTTGAGTTGGTTTAACCTCGAACTAGTTCAAATAGGAATCGCAGGATGAAATTTAATATTTTACAGTCCAACAATGACAAAAAATGATTGTTCGGAGTTCGAGGGTTTATTTGGGGAAAAATTAAAAATTTTGATGTTTAGGGGTAAAATCGTCATTTTGCCACCTAAGATAATAATTTGATCACGAAGTGAAATTTTTGACCAAGATTAACTATTTGAAGTATAATTTAATGATAGAAAGTGAAAAATTTCAATTCCGGTAATTTTTGAAACCTAGGAGCAAAACGGTAATTTTGTCGTCCTAAGGTAAAAACCGTAATTTTCACCACCCAAAACTTGTCAAAATCATAGGATTTATTTATTTTTGGTATGAATAACTATGATATTTTAAGTGGTGAAAAATTGAAGTATAAAAGATGAAATTTTAAAAACGGGCCAATGGGAAAGTGACACATGGCACTTTTTAATGATTTAATATTATTTTAATGAAAAGTCAGCCCATTTAAACCCCATATTAAGTGATGGCCGGCCATTAGGAGAGAATAAGAGAGAAAATAGAGAGGAAAGGAAGAAAAGAGAAAAACCAAAGGAAAACTAGAAAATTCAAAGGGGAAATCGCATTTTTCGTTCGTTTACGCATCTAACGGTAAGATTTTTCGACTTTAGCTTGATTTCTACCTTTCCTATGCCTTTATTTCCATTTAGCATGCTTGAGGAGAGAGATCAAAAAGTGAAACCAAGGGCTGGCAGAAATTCAAGGGGTAGGATTTTGGAATTTTTAGGTTTTGATTCTTAGTTAAATTGGTACTTTTAGTTAGTTAAATGTATATAGAAATCAAATTGGGCAAGAAAGCATGAAATTTTCACAATACCCACCCTTGGCTGAATGTTCAATGATGTACAATGATGATGAACTAATTTTTATTCTAAGAGAAATGAAGAGAAAATGATGAAAAATGGTTAAATGTGATAGAAAAACAAAGTGGAAGATTTACCGAATTAATGTCCCATTTTTTGGCCGAATTTTCCAAGGAGGAAAGTGAGCTGATTTTGGTGATTTTAGTGAGTTATTGGCTGATATTTAATGGTTAGAAATGTTGGAGAAAAAATGGGACAATTTAGAGCTAAAATGGAGCGCATTAGCAATTTATCGGGTAAAGTGCCAAAAATAGATTAACACCACATTTAAGCCGTTTTAGGCTATTGCATTTCATACCATGCATTAGTATAGGATTTAAGTCAATTATATAGTGATTTAGCATCAATGTGGTGAATTGGGTAAATTTTGCAATGTGTTTAGGAGGAGAGCCTTCCGGTAAAGACAAGGAAGTCGTACTCGACGAACAGTGATCGGGGCACCTAAAAAGCAATTAGTTTGTACAAACGGTGAGTAAACCTACTATTATTGTAAATTATCTAGAGTTTATTTTTAAATGATCTTTATGGATTTTATGAAATGAAAATGAGATTAAAATGGGATTTTTGATGTTTTAGAAATAAATGTGACAATTAAAAATGTATTGTGTTGATTATAAAATTGAGTAATTAGAGGTTACCAATTATTTTGAAATATATATTTTCCTATGAATGACTTATGATATATGAGTATATGTGGCTATATGTTATAATTGCATTGGGAATTTATGTAAGCTATCTTTTACTATGCAGGCTGGGTAAATAAATAAAAGCCACGTTATACTGTCAAAATTTTATTAAAATTGGTGGGTTTAGTCACTGCAGTGACTGGTTTTCGTGGACTGCCTATTAAAGGGGCACGGTAAACCCGGTTATATAGTTACTCCAGTAGTAGAAGCAAGGAGGGTAACTTCCGGGGTAGTATTAGAGCTCACTTCACGACGAACCCCCAAGTGAATGTGTAACTCGGCCAACGCCAAGGAACAGCTTGTTTTAAAAATAAAAATGTGTTTCGCATGTAAATATCTTAACAACCTTGGCGGACTCGGTTAGATGCCTCGGCCAAGGTATCCCCGAGGATTAGTTTTGGCTTGAGCCTTGTTTTTAATAAAAGTCAGAAGCCTTAACAACTGTTTTGGTAAATTACAAATATTTTATGGTTTAAGAAATAAATTGAAAACCTTATGAAATGGTTTGAAATTTGTTGTTTAAACTTGCCTTCATGTTACTCGCCTTTAGATATTTATGATAATGTCTGTTTACTCATTGGGATTACAAAATCTCGCCCACCTCCTTTCCAAATATTTCAGGCCTGTGGTAGCTTGTAGATACCCGATTTTGATGAGGATTCTAGTTGACCCCTCTATCTCACAAACAGTAGGTTACTATCACCAACGCTTGGTGTATTTACGGGCCACTTGTCATTTTAATTATTATTATACATTATAACTTTGTAAATTATTGTATGTGTGAATTTATTTTACTTTTAAGTTACAAAGATTACTTACACGTGTTTCTATAAATATTGTTTTATGTCAAAATGCTATATTTTTTTCTTTTGATTTACTTGAGCCGGAAACGATTGAAAATTATTTAAAACTGATATGTAAGCCTTGCGGGGTTTCGATTAGTATTTCGAGTAATGAGTATCAATTGAGGACGTCGCGACGGTTATCATGGGCTCAAGGGAGGTTTCGGGTCGTGACATGTTGTGCATGGATGGTTGATATTGTGTGATAATGATAACCGTGCGTGTGCACGATGTGGGGGGATGCACATGCCGGTGATGATGGTGGTGAAGGAGTTGGATGATGAAAGTGCCTGTGTGCACGATGTGGGGGGATGCACACGATGGCACTAATTGTGCACGATGTGGGGGAATGCACACGATGACCCCGGCTATGTGTACGATGTGGGGGGATGCACATGAGCTAGGTGAGACGATAGTGGTATTGGTGTTTTTCTATGTATATATGTATATATATGTTTATGAAATAAAAGTTCATGAATATGGTATATGATTATAATGCATATGAAAATTTGGCATGCTGAACTTTGGGAATTTTTAAGTGTTTCATGTTGATTTTGTCATTTCAGCAAGATGGCCTTTTTCTTGAGAGAATGGAAACTTTTCTTTGGTGCCCTATTTCTCGCTACAGCGAGAAACTTTCGGGTTTGAGGGGTCTACCTGACTTGATTCTTGCTGCAGCGAGAAAAGTTTTGCAGCTTCTCGCTGCAACGAGATTCAATCTTGCTGTAGCGAGAAACATTCTGTTTTAGCCACTTGAGTTTCGCTGCAACGAGAAACTTTCTATCCATTATGCTATCTTGCTGGTTTTGCCATATTTTCCCATTTCAATTACACCATAACTGATCATGGACTCCCAACATTTAAGGGTTTGAAATGAGAAATTTTAGAGAGAAACCCTCGGCCAATTGAGAAACCCTCATTCAGTTAATAACTTGAGCCTAAACTGCGAGAATGCCTTTTCGTTGCAACGAGGACCCGTCATTTCATTTGACTTGCTTATGTATCACTGAAGCTTTCATTCTTCAATTTCTTTGTTATGTGTGGATTCATCATTATCAAGTGATTAACCATTTAAGGGTTTAATGAGGGGTTTTAATGAGAATGAAACTAAATTGCATTGTTTTGAAACAAGTGCCTCATGATTTTTAAATTCCTTCTATTGATTGCTTATTCCCTTCTTATGTTCACTCACTGGGTTTATACTCACCGCTATCAACTTCATGTTTTTAGATCAGGAGGCAATCAATAACTAGGTTAAGGTGCCCTCGTGATTCGTCTCTTTGGTAGGTATCTCAACAATTAATAGTTGTACGTCGCCCAGGTCTCTCCGCTGGACGTCAAGTACTCTTTTGTTGTGTATAGACAAACCAATGTAAATTATTAAAATATATGTTTACACAATATATGTACACTTTGATTGGTATGCCACTATGAGTTGGCAATGTTTAGTATTATTTTGATTCAAAGTTATGAAATGTGACTTAGCAACTTTGATGGAATGATGAACAAGTCATATTAATAGGCTTGCTTGAGCTTAGTGGACTACATCCATTGGGCCCATGCGCCGGTCATGGCTCGAAATTTGGGTCTTGACAGTTAAATTATGTGGAATGGTGGAATTTGCATGCAAAAATTCACTATTACATGCAAATGATGGCATGTAAAATGGAGGAAGTTAGTGGGGAACATATGGGACCCCCACCATGCATGGTAGAAAGGAAAAAATAGTAAAAGTAAGATTAAATCTATTTTGCATGCAATAGTATTAGTGCATTAGGTGGCCAAATAAGAAAAGGAAGATGTGATGTGTATATGACTTGAATAAATTAATTGAAGACCAAATAAAATATAAGATTAAGTTGTGCATGAAGTATGATTAGTGGAATAAAGAAATAAAGGATAATGAAGGATGGATATTTAGCCAATGTGGAAGAAAAGAAATTGGTGCATTAAAGCTTATTGGTTCACAAAATGGCCTAATAAGAATAAAAGGAAATTGATGCATGTATTTTGATTGGTCTTGGAAGTTGGCCAAATGAAATGAAGAGAAAAAGAATGCATGAAATGTGATTAGTCCAAATGAGTGGCAATTAATAAACAATTAAAAAGAAAGAGAAAGGAAAAAGAACATGGCTTGAAGGCTTAACAAAACCATGCCTTTGAGTGAGTTAAATAGAGAGAAATGTGTTTAGCTTGAGAAATTGAGAAAGAAGGCCGGCCATTTAGAGAAGGAAAGAAAGAAAGAAAGCTTGACAAAATTCCACCCGAGAGCAAGAAAAAGCGAGAAATAAAAGAAAGAAAGAGAAAGAAAAGAAAGAAAGGAGAAAAGGGAAGAAAGGAAGGAGAATAAAGCTTGAAGGGGGGGCTTGGCCTTGGAGGAGAAAGGAGAAAACAAAGAGGTTTTCCTCCCCACCCCCACACCATTCTTGAGGTTTGGAAAGACTTTGGTGGTTTGTTTTGAAGATTCCAAGGTAAGGAAGGTAGAAATTGTTGTGTTTGAATGCATGCATTTTGAACCAATTATAATGTGAGGTTTCGTTTATGGTAGCAAGGATCAACAAAGATCCAAGGAACCCGAGGCATGCATGTGGAAGAATCTTGGAACGCATGGTGGTTTTGAGCTAGATTAAGTGGTGGGTAAGTGTTTTAACCTCTAAATCACAAGTAGAAAGGAAAAATGACATATATGTTGATTGTTTGTGCTTGTGGCAGCAAAGATTAGCTAGATTTGGAGACCATTTGGTGACATGCAAGCCACCAAACCCGTGGGTGTCTAGTGGAATTAAGGTGAGAGAAAAGTGGTAAGACATGCAAAGTGTGATGTTAATGTGATGTTGTGGGTATGGTTAGGAGCAATTGTGGTAGTTTAAAGTTTAGAACAATGTAATGTGTGAATGTGTGTTGTTGTCAGAGGTTTAAAAGGCTATGAATATTGGTGTGCATGAATGAATATTGATATTATGATTGGTGGTGGCATGTAGATGTAAATTGTGGTGCATGTGGATTTAGAAAATGCTTGATGGAAGTAAATTATAATTGCTGCCATACGCTAGGTTATTGGTGTGAACATGATTGTTGAATATGATAAATACCCTTAGAAAAGATTAATATGTGTGTTAGAGTCATGAATAAGTTACCGGTTTTATAATCTAGAAAATTACGCAAGTAAAGGATATAAGTGACTTTGGTAAAAATGTGTCAAAATATAAGTTAGTTGAGTAAGGATTCATGATTGAATGAGAAAGGGAAGTGGAAATGATATACACTAAAGATATTGAATTTGGATTGTTGCTAAAAAGTGCAAAAGTAAAGATAGTGTGCTGTGGAGGCATGCCGAAGGAAGTAACGAGTGACCGGCAAGTAGGAATAGCTAGATAGGCATTCGAACTAATAGCGATGTAATATCCTGCTATCGTAAGGTCAGTAGGGGGTGTCCATTTTAAAAATTTATGTACCTATATATATACGTATGGTTTACTTTGAATGCTAATTTGTGGAAACCATGAGCTGGTAGAATCCTAGGTATTTTGTCGATGCAAATATATTTGAAAATGCTTTGATTAGGTATATATATATATAAGCTATATACGTAAACGATTTTAAAGTTGGGAAACAAGCTTTTCAATACGATTTCTATTCGAAATGTGCCTTATTGTTTGTATGATGTGCATTCATAAGTTAAATCCCATATTCACCATTATGATTTGACTCTCAAACCTCATGTAAAATGGTTTTACACTACAAAGTTTTATGAGGAGATGTTTTAGTACACTACTTGATCGGTATTTTGAAAATGATTTGAAATGGTCCTTTGAAAACCCGATTTGGTTTTTAAATGGTTTTATCAAACCAGGAGATTCAAGAGTAAGCTAGATATCACTTCGATTAAGTGTGACCCTTGTGCACAAATGAGCTCTAGCTAGAGAACCTTTGGGTTGTTGACAGGCTATTAGACATGGCTAGGGACATGGTTTGTGATATACGTGGTAAGGCCATGGGTTGTTATATGTGGCTAGGCCACAAGTGATATTCACGGTTGCGACCACTTGATTTCTCCGATGTCAGCCAACATCGTCAAGACTGCCATGGCATGTGGAAATTCGGTGGAAGTGATGCTCCCGGATGTTATTACGTGGTAGCAGGACCACGAGTTTTATTTCTATTTTTTACTCGAGAGTGGCATCTCTTTGGGTTTTCAAACTCATATTTCTATGCATGGTGAAAAAGTACAAGATTTTTCACAGCTCCCCTATTTATACTATGATAGAGATTTAACTCCTCGCGTATGAGGCGATTTGTGATTTGCGTATAAGCTTGATTAATATTTGATTTCGCGGGAGCTTGCGTGATTCTACGGATTTGATTTAGGTAAAACGTCAAATGATTTCGATGGTAGAAATCTTTTATGTACACTGGATTTAATGTAATACTTGAAATGATTTGATTTGAATAAGGTTATTAATTTGTTTTGATGTGGAAACTTTTACCTACCTTGATTTGGTATACTACTTGAAATGATTACAATGCATAAGAAAACTCTTGGTTTTACATATAAGGCACACATCCTCTTCTTTAGTTAAATTATTTATATAATCTTGTATTTTTAATGTTCAAACTTATTTGTTGCATGCTTGTTTCCCATCTGCACCCTACTCACGGAGTTGATGATCACTGAGTCTATAAGACTCACCTCCTTATTTCCTTTTATAGATAAGTAATCCACCTAAGTTCATTGTTCAGCACACTGAGACTTACTGCAGCGTAGGTAATTGCACCTCTTAGCCTTCCATTCTGAGTTGCTCCACTATTAGAGGTCGAGTTGTAGCACTTTGTTATTAATATGTAAATGGATATTGGTGTCATAGCCCAAATTTTGGGCTATGACTGGTGCATGGACTCAGTGGGCATAGCCCACTAGGCCCAAGCAAGCCTCTTTATGAGATCCTGTTCCTTATTCCATCCATCATCTTTAAAACCATGTGTTGTAATTCTCAACGATAAATGTTTCAGTAATATTTTATAGCAACCGAATATTCATATTTCCATTATCTCAAAGTACTGTCATTCATTGCCATCTCATAAGGGCATCATCATCAATCCAACATATACATACTTCATTTATAACATGACTCTTAGTAGTTTACGTTACATGGGCGTGCACACAGACAAAAGACTATCAATTGTCAACGGAGTGACTTTAAGTGGAGGTACCGCTACTTAGATTCCATAGTGCCTACTAAGAAAACGAGCATACATGGACACTCAATCTAGGTCCCAATTGCCTCTAAATCTGAAAACATGAAGTTTAAAAACGTGAGCATAAAACTCAGTGAGTGAACATAAGAAGGGAACAAGCAATCGATAAGGAGAACTTGGAAATCATGATGCACTTGTTTCAAAAACAATGCAATTGATTTAATTTCTTACTAAAAACCCCTCATCTCAAACTTTGATTAATAACCTCTAGTGTTACAAAAACCCATGATCAATCCATGAAGTTAAATAGGTGAAAAATATGTCAAAATCAAGCAAGGTAGCAAGCATGACAACAAGTTTCTAGCTGCAGCAAGAAACATTCTTAGTTTGCATATGTTTTGGTTTTTAAGTATATCTCCCACTACAGAAGTCCAATTGACATGATTTTTAAACCATTAGAAAGCTAAGAGATTGGGATACAACTTTTATGTTTACTACTTTGCCCATTTCTGAACGGAAGATGGTCAAAATTGTAGTCAAATTGAAAGTACTGCACCAGGATTTTGGAACCACCTGAGAGTTTCTTGCTGTAGCGAGAATCCATTTTCGCAGTACTTTCAATTTCATCTGAAACAAATTTCATCTAAAACATCTAAAGCCAAGTAAATGGAGACAATTTAAAATATCTCATCATAATATGATTCATAACATCAAATCTCATTTCATTTCATATAAATCAATTTCATTTCATAAAAATCAACAAGGCTTATGATTCTCGTAAAAACTTGGCTCGTGCCAAAAACTTGCACTTAGTGACACCTTGTGCCGAGGCATCTAACCGAGTCCACCAAGGCTGTTAAAATAACATATGAGTATAAAACTTATTTTTTTTTTTTTACATTTAGAAGCACAGCCACTCCTTGGCGTTGGCTGAGTTTCACCTTCACGTGGTGGTTCAGCGTGAGGTAAACTCTAACTTTACCTTAGGAGATACCCTTCGTGCCTTTCGTACTAAGGTAAATATAACGGGGTTTACCGTGCCCCTCTAATAGGCTGGTCCACGAAAACTCGCCCACTGCAGTAAGCTAATCAAATAACCCACGAAATTCAATAAACTTTTCGATAGCATGACATGGCTAACATAATATTACCAGCCTGTCAAGGCAAAGCAAAACAGTTCATATATTCCACACAAACACAAATCCAGCCATGCTTGCCATCACATTGTCATAAGCCATCAATTCAAACCATATGTCAAAACATATATATAACACAAGTATACAGTCTCTGCTTACTCAATTTCCAAAACCAGTATTCAATTTCAACACAAGTTATAAATCTCATTTCGTTTAATCAACACTTCAATTATAAAACATAATAGTTTGCAATTTAAATTCATTTTTCTTTAAAACATAAAAATGAGTATAAACTACTTTAGATAGTTAAGATAAAAGTCTGATTACTCACAATAGCAGGAGTTTGGAGTATTCCTATTCTTGGTCCTCGGGCACAATATCTTTACCCTTATCAAAGGGCTCACCACCTATACATAATACACGACACGTAATTCAATATATTTGTGCCAAACTATTATAAAACTATTCCAGGCTCTATATGAATGCATGACATTGAATAAGAATTGTCACGACCTGGAACTCCCATCGGGCCTGTGACAACCGCTGTGACGTTCCGATAAGCACTCATTATGTCATGACCCGAAACTCCCATCGGGCCCGTGACAACCTCCGCGACGTCCCGATAAGCACTCATTACCCTGAATGCCAATCGGAACCCCGCAAGGCTTAGCATCAGCTTTCGCATCTCCCCGATGAGCGATAGTTATTAAATCTTCCATTTCAAGAAATCATAAGTCGTTTCCAAATCAAAACAATAAAATATTATTTTCTGGCTCACAGGGGCATTTTCATTATTTTTCTTTGATAATACTGAAACCCGCTAAAACAGGGTGTAAAAGCTAAATATGTTCATACATATTTTAAATCAAATAACTAAAGTATAAAATTACTTTTACAATGACACGTGCGCCCCTAACTAACCAATAAGATGCGAGTCTGTGAACCTATAATTTTGACAATGCAAGGCTAACTGAAGTCCTTGATGCAATCGGTTATCTACCGACTATCCCGAACTTGAAATGTGGGGAATTGAGGGTGGTGAGATTATAAAATCCCAGTGAGTAAACAGACACCATCTAAACTATCTAAAGGCGAGTAAATGGAGACAATTAAAAATAATTAACTTTAGCAAATTTTTCACATCACGAATATTCATTTCAACCAAATAATCAATATGGCTCGTGAATTACTCAAAACATGGCTCACGCCAAATCCTGTACTCGATGACACCTGGACTAGGGGTATCCAACCGAGTCCACCAAGGCTGTTAAAAATTCATATTTCGCATAAATCATATTTTTATTTTGAAACATAGCCGTTCCTTGGCGTTAGCTGAGTCTCACTCTCACGCGGTGGTCCACGTGAAGTGCACTCAAAAAGCCCACCTTAGGAGATACCCTACGCACCTCTACGACCGAGGTGAGAATATAAAGGAGTTTACCGTGCCCCTCTAATAGGCTAGCCCACGGAATCCCCCACTACTGTAGTAGCTAATCTTTTATCTACCACCTGATTTATAAAATCTTTTTCTACATGACATGGCAATTTATCGCAACCTAGCCTCTCAAGGCTAAATACACAGTATAAATAATTCTAACACCAAAATCAGTTTAGCCATTCATGCTCATTTATTGTCATAAGCCATTCAATTTAAAACCATAAATTTACAACACAAGCAAGCAGTCTCCAATTACTCTATTTTCAAAACCAGTATTCGATTTTTCAGAAAATTTATAAAATCACAATTTCTCTTAAAACATAGCAATTTACCATTTAAACCCATTTTTCATAAAATCACACAATTGTATAAAACTACTCTAGATAATGAAGACAACAATAAGTTTACTCACAGTTTCTGAAAACTAAATTCGGGTACTCAACTATTACTCCTCAAGTGCGATTTCTTTGCTCTTGCTAGAGGATTCGCCACCTTGACAAATTGTACAATTAAGAGGTTTACTACTTTGGTACTAAACCAAAATAAACTAATTTATACTACTAATGCATGATATGAAGTGCAAAATGTCTAAATTTTGCCTAAACGTGGTGTTAGCCTATTTCAGTCTTTTACTCGATAAATCGATATACGCGTCCGTTTAAACTCCAAATTAATTTTTTTCAATTTCTATACCTCAATTGTACCCAAATTGACTTAATGTTCCTCAGTGTGGTGCAAATTATCAGTCCCAGTAGCAAATTACGAAAATACCCCTAGTGAGTAAAATTTTGTATTTTTGCTCTAAAAATTCCCATTATTTTTCTAGGCTCATAATTCATCATTATTCATCATAATTCCTCAATTAAACATCAGGATCAGCAGCCAATATTCCCCTAGAAAATTTGGCATAATGGGTTTCAATGGGAGAAAATTATTTCTCTAGCTTATTTTTGCTATATTTCAATATAACATAACTAAAATCACTTAATTCAATTAAAATCAACCAAAACTCAAGTTCAAAACTCATCCATGGAGGTTTGGCCAGCATGGGTGTCCATACCCACTTTCTAATTTTGCATGGAAATGAGAGAAAAATGCATGGGTAGTGAAAATCACAAGGAAAATCAATGAAATTTACCTTTTTAATGCTTGATTTCTTGATTTCTCTTGATTTTCCCGAAATTTTTTCAGCTAGGGTTCTTATTTCTTTTCCCCCTTTTTCTCTCCTGGTTTGGACAGCTGAAGAAGATGAGAATTCTGGAATTTTGACATTTTTAAAGGCTAAAATAATATAATATTATTTTATTCATTTTTTTGTTTTATTAATTCCTTAAATTCTAGCCATCCATTTATTTCCAAATTTTCACCATACACTTGTCCCACATATCCATAGCTTAGATAAAATTCTCAGACTTATCCAAAGTCTTGGTGGAGTAATTTTTTAAATTTACACTTTTGCCCCCGTAAAAGTCAAAAATTACATTTTTGTCCCAAAAACTGAAAAATTGCCCATAGACATATTTTTCATCCCTTATACTCATACCATTCTCCAATTTGTCAAATGTGATCTAAATTCTCTCAAAATCTCAAATTTTATCCGTGAGTGAAAAAATTTCGATTTTACCCCTACACTCCAGAAATCACTGGAATTAAACTTTTTCACTGCCAAACCCTCAAATTATACTCCAATACTCAAATCATACTCCAATAAGTTAAATGGGTTCAAAAAAAATCTTTTCTCAAAATTCTCATTTTGTCCTCATGTGGCAAATGACCATTTTGCCCTTAGATAGTGAAAATTTCGATTTGACTCCAAATTGATCCTCGAACTCCGAATTACCATTTTGAGTCATCCCTGAACTGTGAAACTCTTAATTTCACCTCAAAATTCCTATTTGAACTAGTTCGAGGCTTAATCGACTTAATGGTACCATTAGGGGCAATATCATCTTTTAACGATTCCTCGAACTTCCTAAACATGTAAATATTCTGTTGAGTATGTAAATGATGTCGTAATTATTTTATAGAACAGGGTTTGACAACACTACCCCTCTTAAAATAAAATTTTGTCCTCAAAATTTCACTTATCAAACTCAAAAAAAAGGTAGGGTATTTTCTTCCATTATTTCCATGTACTTCCTGTTTATCTCACAGGTATGAAATATCAATCTTCTTAATCATATTAATCCATCTCGTACGGCTTAACCATGCTATAGATCACATTTCCTTGATATTATCTCCTTGACTATTTCTCAGAGTCTTTTATGTTCACATAGTTCAATTTTTGATAAAATTTCTTATCATGGTACTACCTACATCACTCATCATATATTAAGTTTGAATCTTAATTCACTAAAAATCATTCTTCATTTTAGTTGATCACAATATCAACCCCACATATGTGTATATGCCTTATAATCCCATTTATGATTCCAAGATCTATCTTGATTTGATCATTGAATACGATGCAATATCATAATTTCTCAGAGTCATCCTTTTGTCCTTAATCATCTTTCATGCCTCTATATTACCTTGTATCTTTCTTGCATTACGATATTGATTTGCCACTTAAGACTCAAACTCATTTGAATCATGTATACCACAAGCATTTTCGAATTCCAATTTCCATAATGTATTAGGAAAATTGCATTATCTAACTTCATTTTCAAGGTTAACTTCTATCATCCTTTGTTCTACTCTTTCATATAAATATAACATCATTCTTCCTTAACCAATTTACAAATTGTACCTGAAATTGTAAAACTTGAAACTAGATTCTCCTCATGTATTTTTCAATATTAATATGAATATCACTTTCAGCTTACAACTTTCTTTTTATAATCACATAACTTAGTGCTTGCTTTCACGAAATCCGTAGTAAAACTCTTCTTGAGTATTTCATTGGGAATATCTATCTTAGACTTATGTCTCACAGCATACGATCACTTAACTTGTGACTTAGCCGTTAGGCTCCTCAACAAGTTTTAAAATCACACATCTTATACTCATCTCGTATAATGTATAATTCTTTCTCAAAGGTATTTAAATATTCTTGAAACACCTAATCACTTATTTGCTCTTTCATACTCCAAGTATATCATTTCCATAAAGGTATACCCAATTACTCATATTTCAATTTATCTCCAAGAGTTTCTAGCATATCACCTAGTTTACTTGTGTTGTTACTAATCCTTTCCTTTCAACAAAGTTAAGACAAGAACAGTATATTCTCATAACAATATTTTATATTAACTCATTTGCTATATCATTATTAAAATCTTTATTTACATTTTTCCTCACTTGGTATTGACATCTCTTATCAGTATCTCATACATTCATCTAACCTTTCGCTCACTTCCTCATTAGTCTTTAACAAGACTTAATCTCTTATCTTCCTTATTTCTTAAGATTTGACTTCAGTCATCATATTATTCATCTTAACACTCCCCATGTTAATTTATTTTTATGTAACCATCTCAAAAACTCTCTAACTTTTCTTTCTCTTACATGCCAATATATAAGGCAATAAAGAAACTTTACAATTTCACTCATCATCTTTATCTTAAAACCTCCCCAATGCACTTAAGATTCCAAACAACAAAGCTTAGCATGAAAACCAATGACCATTCCTCAACTCGTAAGTTTCATCTTCATGCCACTCTCAATTTGCTCATGCTTGCTAGCCATTAGGGGTTCTTAATGCGACAGCGTTTGATAGTCAGTACAGTGGCGTTGCAACTATTTGAATTTACTTTATCCCAACAATTCTTCTACCTTTAAAGCTACTACCTCAATTATTCACAATCGTGTGGCTTCCCTCTGAGTCTATACCACAATTAGCAATACTAACTTTCTGTCACAAGTACGCGATCAGAACATTGATTTAATGTCTTTATTTTACCACTAACATTCATATATCTTTACCATAACATTTAGTACGAGTTTGCTTAAGCAAAGATCTCCAAATTTATTCATAGCTACATGTATCTCAGATTGCACATCACTTATCATCAGTCAATAAATCCCACTTTAGAATACTCTTTCCATATTGTGTAGTAACTTCACCATATAGTATCACGGCACTCTGTTCCTCCATTCTACTATCATGTATACTCCACAAAATTTAATTAGAAGATTCACGTACCTTAACTAATGATAATTCCATTTAATCATATCTTAAATACTCCAAACTTGTAAATTACAACTCCAAGTGTATGTCCATATATTGATAATCCTTATATATTTCATGAAAACTACAACTTACAAACTAGCTTTCTATCATAGGCACACTATTAGAACATTAACTTCAACATGTTTAATTCTCCTTTGGTGATATGTTAAGATCATTCCTGGATACATTTTCATATTAACATTGATATGCCTTTACCATAGCATTTAGTGCAAATTTGATAAAGAAATTGGCTCCAAATAACCCTTAAATACATAATTATCAAATTGTATACCACTAAACATCAAGATCTTGACTTTATTCATCAATAATCAAACACATTTATTAAGTGAATAATTTACTTAGTTATTACACCTTGCGTTTGCAATCATAAGATCAAAGTTGTCCTAAACTTAGGATACAGAAGTTCTCTCTCTTAGAGTATATCCAAACATCAACATTTTCTAAATTCCTTGCTCTGGGGAGATCACCTTTAAGACTGATCATTCGTATTATAGGCCACACTTTGAACCGAATAAACTTTTAAATTGATCTTTAAAGTAATTCGTATATCAATCTCAATTATAGAACTTCATATGGCACTTAGACTAGATTCGACATTTCCAAGTCATTTAACCTCAAGCTGCCAATTCCACATCTAGTCCTTTAGTCCCTTGGCTCCTCCTTACTATGCATAGCAAAGTTCAAGCTCATCCTTCGAGCAAATTTGTTTACTAACTTCTTACTTCATGACCACACATCAATTATAGTAATCATTAATACTCACTCTCGAGTTAATTCACGTGCTTATATCCATGAACTATAATAGATCCAATCAAATTTTTAAATCTCACAATCATTTAATTGAAATCAACACCACTTTTATATGGGCATAACACGCTCAATTAACATAGTGTTCTTATCTTCATGCACATATGTATGAATTTACTCTTACCTCAATGCTTAATTTATACATTCCACCAAATGAATAAATTATCACGACCTATTTGTCCAACTCCAAATTTCTCCATCCATAATCGGAGGGATATATCATTTCATTAATCTTTCATTAGGAGCATTCGTTTTAAGATCTCTCTAACACTAGCTTGTGGCACGGGTGGCATCTTAAACCCGAACAACGGCCCTACTTATGACCTTTGCATGACATTAACAAGGAAGTGGATTACTAGGATCAGGAGTTCCTATAGCTCCCATAAGATCTATAAGAAAAACCAAAATAAGTCTAAACAACTCCAAATTCTATATGCAGATGCATGTATTTTATTCTACCAAACCTGACTTAATTTAACTCGGGCCACGCAGTGTCAGTGTTGATTTCTTAAAACAACTTGAAAACCAAAAACTTTAAAATCCAAAGCTTTAAAATCAAAATCTCTGATCTTTAAACCATGCTTTGATACCATTCTAATTGTCACGACCCAGAACTCCCATCGGGCCCGTGACAACCGCCGTGACGTCCCGATAGGCACTCAATACCCTGAATGCCAATCGAAACCCCACAAGGCTTAGCATCAGCTTTCGCATCTCCCTGATGAGCGATAGTTATTAAATCTTGCATTTCAAGAAATCATAAGTCGTTTCCAAATCAAAACAATAAAATACTATTTTTTGGCTCACAGGGGCATTTTCGTCATTTTTCTTTGATAATACCAAACCTGCCAAAACATGGTGTAAAAGCTAAATATGTTCATACATATTTTAAATCAAATAACTAAAGTATAAAATTACTTTTACAATGACACGTGGGCCCCTAACTAACCAATAAGATGCGAGTCTGTGAACCTATAATTTTGACAATGCAAGGCTAACTGAAGTCCTTGATGCAATCGGCTATCTACCGGTTATCCCGAACCTGAAATGTGGGGAATAGAGGGTGGTGAGATTATAAAATCCCAGTGAGTAGACAGACACCATCTAAACTATCTAAAGGCGAGTAAATGGAGATAATTAAAAATAATTAACTTCCGCAAATTTTTCACATCACGAATATTCATTTCAACCAAATAATCAATATGGCTCGTGAATTACTCAAAACTTGGCTCATGCCAAATCCTGTACTCGGTGACACCTGGACCAGGGGTATCTAACCGAGTCCGCCAAGGCTGTTAAAAATTCATATTTCATATAAATCATATTTTTATTTTGAAACATAGCCATTCCTTGGCGTTGGCTGAGTCTAACTCTCACGCGGTGGTCCACGTGAAGTGCACTCAAAAAACCCACCTCAGGAGATACCCTACGCGCCTCTACGATCGAGGTGAGAATATAAAGGAGTTTACCGTGCCCCTCGAATAGGCTAGCCCACGGAACCCCCCACTACTGCAGTAGCTAATCTTTTATCTACCACTTGATTTATAAAATCTTTTTCTGCATGACATGGCAATTTATCGCAACCTAGCCTCTCAAGGCTAAATACACAGTACAAATAATTCTAACACCAAAATCAGTTTAGCCATTCATGCTCATTTATTGTCATAAGCCATTCAATTTAAAACCATAAATTTATAATACAAGCAGGCAGTTTCCAATTACTCTATTTTCAAAACCAGTATTCGATTTTCTAGAAAATTTATAAAATCATTTTATAAAATCACAATTTCTCTTAAAACATAGCAATTTAACATTTAAACCCATTTTCCATAAAATCACACAATTGTATAAAACTACTCTAGATAATTAAGATGATAATAAGTTTATTCACAGTTTCTGAAAACTAAATTCGGGTACTCCAACTATTACTCCTCGAGTGCGATTTCTTTGCCCTTGCTAGAGGATTTGCCACCTTGACAAATTGTACAATTAAGAGGTTTACTACTTTGGTACTAAACCAAAATAAACTAATTTATACTACTAATGCATGATATGAAGTGCAAAATGTCTAAATTTTGCCTAAACGCTGTGTTAGCCTATTTCGGTCTTTTACCCGATAAATCGATATACGCGTCCGTTTAAACTCCAAATTAATTTTTTTCAATTTCTATACCTCAATTGCACCCAAATTGACTTAATGTTCCTCAGTGTGGTGCAAATTATCAGTCCTGATAGCAAATTACGAAAATACCCCTAGTGGGTAAAATTTTGTATTTTTGCTCCAAAAATTCCCATTATTTTTCTAGGCTCATAATTCATCATTATTCATCATAATTCCTCAATTAAACATCAGGATCAGCAGCCAATATTCCGCTAGAAAATTCGACACAATGGGTTTCAATGGGAGAAAATTATTTCTCTAGCTTATTTTTGCTATATTTCAATATAACCTAACTAAAATCACTTAATTCAATTAAAATCAACCAAAACTCAAGTTCAAAACTCATCCATGGAGGTTTGGCCAGCATGGGTGTCCATACCCACTTTCTAATTTTGCATGGAAATGAGAGAAAAATGCATGGGTAGTGAAAATCACAAGGAAAATCAATGAAATTTACCTTTTTAATGCTTGATTTCTTGATTTCTCTTGATTTTCCCCAAATTTTTTCAGCTAGGGTTCTTATTTCTTTTCCCCCTTTTTCTCTCCTGGTTTGGACAGCTGAAGAAGATGAGAATTCTGGAATTTTGACATTTTTAAAGGCTAAAATAATATAATATTATTTTATTCATTTTTTTTGTTTTATTAATTCCTTAAATTCTAGCCATCCATTTATTTCCAAATTTTCACCATACACTTGTCCCACATATCCATAGCTTAGATAAAATTCTCATACTTATCCAAAGTCTTGGTGGAGTAATTTTTTAAATTTACACTTTTGCCCCCGTAAAAGTCAAAAATTACATTTTTGTCCCAAAAACTGAAAAATTGCCCATAGACATATTTTTCATCCCTTATACTCATACCATTCTCCAATTTGTCAAATGTAATCTAAATACTCTCAAAATCTCAAATTTTGTCCGCGAGTGAAAACATTATGATTTTACCCCTACACTCCAGAAATCACCGGAATTAAACTTTTTCACTGCCAAACCCTCAAATTATACTCCAATACTCAAATCATACTCCAATAAGTTAAATGGAGTAAAAAAAAATCTTTTCTAAAAATTCTCATTTTGTCCTCATGTGGCAAATGACCATTTTGCTCCTAGATAGTGAAAATTTCGGTTTGACTCCAAATTGATCCTTGAACTCCGAATTACCATTTTGAGTCATCCCTGAACTGTGAAACTCTTAATTTCACCTCAAAATTCCTATTTGAACTAGTTCGAGGCTTAATTGACTTAATGGTACCATTAGGGGCAATATCGTCTTTTAACGATTCCTCGAACTTCCTAAACATGTAAATATTCTATTGAGAATGTAAATGACGTCGTAATTATTTTATAGAACAGGGTTTGACACATTACCCCGAATGCCGATCGAAACCCCGCAAGGCTTAGCATCAACTTTCGCATCTCCCCGGTGAGCGATAGTTATTAAATCTCGTATTTCAAGAAATCATAATTTGTTTTCAACTCAAAACAATAAAATATTATTTTCTAGCTCATAGAGGCATTTTCGTTATTTTTTTTTCAAATTTCGAAATCTCTAAAAATGTAATATGTAAGTGGGAACACATATTTCATGATTTAAATTAAATTTTAAAGTCTGAAACATTCGTTTAAAGTAAAATTATAGATATTTGAATATAATAAAAACATTAAATAAAATATTCTATTTTCTTAAAACATAATATTTTCAAAGTCTTCCTAAATTAACTTTTGTAGCGTAAGAGTAAAATAAATTTATTCATATAGTAATAAAGATAATTAAAGTATGAAATTTTGTTTACAGTGACACGTGGGCCCCCAACTAACCAAGAAGGTGTAGAGCTACAAACCCTTACTTCCTATGATGCAACTCCGAGATTAATTCTCGTCTTAATCAACTATCAACAAACTGTCCTGAGCCTGAAAAATGGATAGGAAGAGGGGTGAGATTAAATAATCCCAGTGAGTAAACAATTACCATCAAAAGCATATAAAGCCGAGTAGATGGAGACAATATAAAGATGTTATATCTCAATAATGTTCATAACAGAAAATTCGTTTCAATCTATACCAAACAATTTCTTGTCATCAAAATTTCCCGGCTTATGTATTTCTTAAACTTGGCCCCTACCAGAATCATTCTCGCGAGTACTTTCGTCAAGGTATCCCACTGAGACCGCCAAGGCTGTTCAATGACCCATACCCATAAACGTGTTTTCACATCTAACACACAGCCGTTCCTTGACGTTGGCTGAGTCTCACTCTCACGTGGTGGCCCGAACGTGAGGTGCACTCAAATCATACCTCAGGAGATGCTTCACCCAACATCTCCCTTCGGAGGTAAATATATAATTGAGTTACCGTGCCCCTCTCATAGGTAGTCCACGGAATCCCCCACCACTGCAGTGACCATTTAATATACCACCAGACCCATAAAAATTCTAGTAGCATAATATGACGAATAAAATGTAATCCAGTCTACCGAGACGAATCCAAAACTGTTCATATATTTCATGCCAACCCAAAAAATTTAGCCCTCATGCTACCATAGTGTCATAAGCCCTAATTTCAATAACATATAAAATCACAAATTTCAACACAGTCTCCATATAGTCAATTTTCCCAAAACAATATTTGATTTCAAAACCAATATAAATCTCATTTTTATTAAAAAAAACATTTGAATTGGAAAACATAATATTTTATAATTTAAACTCACCATTCAATAAAAACATCAAACAAGTATAATTACTCTAGATATTTAAGACGATAAATTGTCCACTCACAGTTATAGGAGTCGATATACTCCTAACCCCAATCTTCAAGCACAATCTCTGTACTTTTACCAGTGTAATTTGCTCACCACCTATCCACAATGTACAATACATAATTCACCACATCAATGCTTGACCATTATAAAATCAATTCAGGCTCGGTATATATGCATGATATGACATGCAACTTATTCGACTACCGTTTAAATGCGGTGCTGACCTAATTCGGCCTATTACCCGATTAAATTACTAACGCGTCCAATTTAATCTCAAATTAATTTTTTTCAGTTTCTATACCTCAATTGCACCCAAATTGACTTAATGTTCCTCAGTGTGGTGCAAATTATCAGTCTTGATAGCAAATTACGAAAATACCCCTAATGGGTAAAAATTCTTATTTTTGCTCCGAAAATTTCCATTATTTTTCTAGACTCATAATTCATCATTATTCATCATAATTCCTCAAATAAACATCAAGATCATCAGCCAATATTCCCCTAGAAAATTCAGCCAATAATGGTAATGGAGGAAAATAAATTCTTTTCTTGTTGTTTTGTTCCTAAATGTACTAAACTAACTTAAAACACTAACATAACTTAAAATCAAATTAATCTAACAAGTTTCTCTCTCCTAACCCATTTTTTCAGAATTGAATTCATCCTCAAATCACATGATTCAACCATGAAAAATGATGGGAAATGCATGAAAATGATAAATCTTAAGCTAAGCTTGAAAAATCATACCTTTTTCACTTAATTTCCTTGAAAATTCACACTTTTTCTTTGATTTTCTCTCTCTAGGGTTTTGTTTTTATTTTCTCTCTCTTCTTGCTAGTTTGGGCAGCCATGGGGTGGAAGATGAGCTGATTTTTGTGCCTTTTAAAAAGGAAAATAATAAACTAATAAAGGCATGACATGTGGCATCATGTCATTGGCCCGTTTTTAAAACTTTAAAATTTTAATCCTTTTTATCTCCACCACACAATTAGTCAATGGTCAAAATGAGGATAAGAGATGACCATGTGCTGAAAAAATGTCCTGGTGGTGGAAAATTACTGTTTTGCCCCTGGGATGGTAAAATTACCATTTTACCCCTATACTCTAAATTATACTAAAATTAAAATTTTTCACTTCTAAACCTCAAATCTTACTCCAATAAGTCAAATGGGGCCAAAAGAATCTTTTCTAAAATTCCCATTTTGTCCCAAGTGGTAAATGACCATTTTGCCCCTAGATAGCGAAAATTTCGATTTGTCTCCAAATTGATCTTTGAACTCTGAATTACCATATTAAACCATTCTGGGACTTTAAAATTCTTAATTTCATCATAAATTCTCTATTTGATTTAGTTCGAGGCTTAAATCAACTTTGTTGTACCTCTAAGTACAATGCCGACTTTTGTAAATTCTTCGAGACTCTCCTAGCATGCAAACATGCTATCCATCACATGTATGTCATGACAAATATTTTTATAGAGTCGGGCTTGTCATCTTTCTCCCCCACTTGGATCAACCATATGATCCTTCTTGATGACTGATTTCGACATCCGACTAAATATTAATATTTTAATATTATTTCATTAATAAAATATTATTTTATTCTAAAAATTTTATCTTGTCTCCTTGATACCCAAAATACCTTATTATGCCTCACTTGACTTCCGAATCGCTTTTTATCTCGCAAATTCGTCTCCGATAAAATTATTATTATTTTATTATTATTTTCTCACTTTTAGAATATTTTATCCTAAACTACTCCTTTCGTCTTTTATCACTTTTAAACATTTTAATTGACCTCAATTTACATTCGATCAACTTTATTTATCACCATATCAAAGTATGGGATATTTCAATCTCCCCCACTTAAATAGAATTCGCCTCGAATTTCGTCGATCTTGCGTTATCAATCTCCTTTTATGATCTTATTCCTTGTTCCTTCTATGGGGACATTCAATTTATTTACCTCGTTCACCTTCAGTTTAATTAAATGCTTTATTTATGGCAATTATCATCCTTTGGAACTGGATCAGTAATACTTTTCACAACCATGATCTCTTATATCGAGACACTAAGCATGCCTTTATCACCATTATTAAATTTGAACCATAACTTCATCTCAATTATACCGATTTTGATCACATTCATTATTACTTATGTATACCTATTCATCATTTTATTAATTTGCTCCATACCAAATTTCTCAACCTTGATTCATCCATCTTATACTGGTCCATACCCTTCCTTTAATAGAGTTCCATCAAGAACTTACACAATCCAAGGTTTACCTTCAAAGTCACTCATAACTTTAATCGTTCATTGCATATCCGTTAACACTTTAGCTCACTGACCTCCTCTAGCATTATTTCAAAATCTCCCAATTACTGAGAACAATTCTTCACCTTAGTTAGTCAAATTATCAATTTCATATATACATATATACATGCATTTTCGAATTTCAACCTCTCTCTTTATGTATAAGAATCTATGAGTTCACATGCCTTGGTCTACATTCCCCCTTTATTCCTCCATATCCCCATCCTAGTTTCAATATAACGATTCTTATAATGCATGTCAACCTTCTTATTATGCTTGCGTACAACTTCATATCATTCATATCTTTTCCAACCATATGTTTGAGTTTCCTTATACTATATATCATTCATCACAATGTCATCTCCATTGAATTATAATCTATTATGCGTGTATGCTTTATAATCCTATTGATGCCTCAAAGATTTATCTCAACTTGATCATTGCATCTCATGCAATACCACAATTCCTAAGAGTCATCCTTTTTCCTTGATTATCCTTCATACCTCTACATTACCTTGTATTAAATACCCCATACTTTGATATGGTGATAAATAAAGTTGATCGAATGCAAATTGAGGTCAATTAAAATGTTTAAAAGTGATAAAAGACGAAAGGAGTAGTTTAGGATGAAATATTTCGAAAATGAGAAAATAATAATAAAATAATAATAATTTTATTGGAGGAGAATTTGCGAGATAAAAGGCAATTCGAAAGTCAAGTGAGGCATAATAAGGTATTTTGGGTATCAAGGAGGCAAGATAAAATTTTTAGAATAAAATAATATTTTATTAATGAAATAATATTAAAATATTAATATTTAGCCGGATGTCGAAATCAGTCATCAAGAAGAATCATATGATTGATCCAAGTGGGGGAGAAGATGACAAGCCCGACTCTATAAAAATATTTGTCATGACATACATGTGATGGATAGCATGTTTGCATGCTAGGAGAGTCTCGAAGAATTTACAAAAGTAGATATTGTACCTAGAGGTACAACAAAGTTCATTTAAGCCTCGAACTAGATCAAATAGAGAATTTACGATGAAATTAAGAATTTTAAAGTCCCAGAATGGTTTAATATGGTAATTTGGAGTTCGAAGATCAATTTGGAGACAAATCGGAATTTTCGCTATTTAGGGGCAAAATGGTCATTTACCACTTGGGACAAAATGGGAATTTTAGAAAAGATTCTTTTGGCCCCATTTAACTTATTGGAGTATAATTTGACTTATTGGAGTAAGATTTGAGGTTTAGAAGTGAAAAATTTTAATTTCGGTATAATTTAGAGTATAGGGGTAAAATGGTAATTTTACCGTCTCAGGGGCAAAACAGTAATTTTCCACCACCAGGACATTTTTTCAGCACATGGTCATCTCTTATCCTCATTTTGACCATTGACTAATTGTGTGGTGGAGATAAAAAGGATTAAAATTTTAAAGTTTTAAAAACGGGCCAATGACATGATGCCACGTGTCATGCCTTTATTAGTTTATTATTTTCCTTTTTTAAAAGGCACAAAAATCAGCTCATCTTCCACCCCATGGCCGGCTAAACCAGCAAGAAGAGAGAGAAAACAAAAACAAAACCCTAGAGAGAGAAAATCAAAGAAAAAGTGTGAATTTTCAAGGAAATTAAGTGAAAAAGGTATGATTTTTCAAGCTTAGCTTAAGATTTATCATTTCCATGCATTTCCCATCATTTTCCATGGTTGAATCATGTGATTTGAGGATGAATTCAATTCTGAAAAAATGGGTTAGGAGAGAGAAACTTGTTAGATTAATTTGATTCTAAGTTATGTTAGTGTTTTAAGTTAGTTTAATATATTTAGGAACAAAACAACAAGAAAAGAATTTATTTTCCTCCATTACCATTATTGGCCGAATTTTCTAGGAGAATATTGGCTGATGATCTTGATGTTTATTTTAGGAATTATGATGAATAATGATGAATTATGAGTCTAGAAAAATAATGGGAATTTTCGGAGCAAAAATACGAATTTTTACCCATTAGGGGTATTTTCGTAATTTGCTATCGGAACTGATAATTTGCACCACACTGAGGGACATTAAGTCAATTTAGGTGCAATTGAGATATAGAAACTGAAAAAAATTAATTTGGAGTTTAAACGGACGCGTATATCGATTTAATCGGGTAATAGGCCGAATTAGGTCAGCATCGCATTTAAGCGGTAGTCGGATAAGTTGTATATCATATCATGCATATATATCGAGCTTGAATTGATTTTATAATGGGCAAGCATTGATGTGGTGAATTATGTATTGTACATTGTGGATAGGTGGTGAGCAAATTACACTGGTAAAAGTACAGAAATTGTGCTTGAAGACTGGGATTAGGAGTACATCGACTCCTAGAACTGTGAGTGGATAATTTATCGTCTTAAATATCTAGAGTAATTATACGTGTTTGATGTTTTTATTGAATGGTGAGTTTGAATTATAAAATATTATGTTTTTCAATTAAAATATTTTTTAATAAAAATGAAATTTATATTTGTTTTGAAATCAAATATTGTTTTGGGAAAATTGAGTATATGGAGACTGTGTTGAAATTTATGACTTTATATGTTATTGAAATTGTGGCTTATGACACTATGGTAGCATGATGGCTAAATTTTTGGGATTGGCATGAAATATATGAACAGTTTTGGATTGGTGTTGGTAGACTGGATTACATTTTATTCGCCATATTATGCTACTGGAATTTTTATGGGTCTGGTGGTATATTAAAAGGTCACTGCAGTGGTGGGGGTTTCCGTGGACTGCCTATGAGAGGGGTACGGTAACCCAATTATATATTTACCTCCGGGGGGAGATGTTGGATGAAGTATCTTCTGAGGTAAGATTTGAATGCACCTCACGATCACTGCAGTGGTGGGGGTTTTCGTGGACTGCTTATGAGAGGGGCACGGTAACTCAATTATATACTTACCTTCTAGGGGAGATGTTGGGTGAAGTATCTCTTGAGGTATGATTTGAGTGCACCTCAAGTTCGGGCCACCACGTGAGAGTGAGACTCAGCCAACGCCAAAGAACGGCTGTGTGTTAGATGTGAAAACATGTTTATGGGTATGGGTCATTGAACAGCCTTGGCGGTCTCAGTGGGATACCTTGACGAAGGTACCCACGAGAATGATTCTGGCAGGGGCCAAGTTTAAGAAATTCATAAGCAGGGAAATTTTGATGAAAAGAAATTGTTTGGTATAGATTGAAACGAATTTTGTGTTATGAACATTATTGAGGTATAACGTTTTTATATTGTCTCCATCTACTCGGCTTTAGATGCTTTTGATGGTAATTGTTTACTCACTGAGATTATGTAATCATAATCTCACCCCTATTCCTATCCATTTTTCAGGCTCAGGATAGTTTGTTGATAGTTGATTAAGACGAGAATTAATCTCGGAGTTGCATCATAGGAAGTAAGGGTTCGTAGCTCTACACCTTCTTGGTTAGTTGGGGGCCCACGTGTCACTGTAAATGAAATTTCATACTTTAATTATCTTTATTACTATATGAATAAATTTATTTTACTCTTACGCTACAAAAGTTATTTTAGGAAAACTTTTAAAATATTGTGTTTTAAGAAAATAGAATATTTTATTTAATGTTTTTATGATATTCAAATAGCTATAATTTTACTTTAAGCGAATGTTTTAGACTTCAAAATTTAATTTAAATCATGAAATATGTTTTTCCACTTACATATTACATTTTTACGAATTTCGAAATTTAAAAAGAAAATGACGAAAATGCCCCTGTGAGCTAGAAAATAATGTTTTATTGTTTTGAGTTGGAAACAACTTATGATTTCTTGAAATACGAGATTTAATAACTGTCGCTCACAGGGGAGATGCGGAAGCTGATGCTAAGCCTTGCGGGGTTTCGATCGGCATTTAGGGTAATGAGTGCCTATCGGGACGTCGTGGCGGTTGTCACGGGCTCGATGGGAGTTTTGGGTCGTGACATTGTATCTTTCTTGCATTACGATATTGATTTGTCACTTAAGACTCAAACTCATTCGAATCATGTATACCTCAAGCATTTTCGAATTCCAATTTCCATAATATATATTAGGAAAGTTTCATTATCTGACTTTCATTTCAGGGTCAACTTCTATCATCCTTTGTTCCACCCCTTCATATGAACATAACATCATTCTTCCTTAACCAATTTACAAATTGTACTTGAAATTACAAGACTTAAAACTAGATTCTCCTCAAGTACTTTTTAATATTAATACTAATATTACTCTCAGCTTATAGCTTCCTTTTTATAATCACATAACTTAGTGCTTGCTTTTACAAGATCCACGGCAGAACTTCTCTTGAGTATTTCCTTAGGGATATCTATCTTAAACTTATGTCTCACAACATGCGATCACTTAACCCGTAACTTAGCCATTTATGTGGCATTCTTTTCGGGGCCCACTCCAAGTTATTGTTATATCTATATCGATCCCCTTGGCTTCCCGACCCTACAAGACCGCATACACCAAGTTTCGAACCCCAAACCTTTTACTTCCCCCGAAGGGAACGCCTTTAACCATTTCAGCTTTAACTCATTCATATCGATACCTTTCAAAACCTTAAAACTCCAATTACCAAAACTTAGAATCAAGTTCAATGACCTTAGGTCAACTCGTGAATTCAACTTCACATCTGTCTCATTTTATTCATTCGTCCTAGATATGAAGTGTTCTTAGCACCGCGGCACGGTGGTTATTGGAGTTTACTTGATCAATATTATTCATCTATATTTAAGGTTACTACACTAATCATACTCAACCGTTTGGTTTTCCTTCAAGCTTACATCACAATTTTCATAACCATTTATATCCTCTTGTGCTTATCACATATAATAAGTAAAATAGATATTTTCAAATTCATCTCATCCTATTCAATCTAACTTGACTTAACCTAACTTGGGGCCACGCAGTGTCAGTGTGGATTTCTTAAAACAACTTTAAAATCGAAAACTTTAAAATCCAAAGCTTTAAAATCAAAATCTTTGATATTTAAACCATACTCTGATACCACTTAAAATTGTCATGACCCGGAACTCCCATCGGGCCCGTGACAACTGCCGCGACGTTCCGATAAGCACTCAATACCCCGAATGCCGATCGAAACCCCGCAAGGCTTAGCATCAACTTCCGCATCTCCCCGGTGAGCGACAGTTATTAAATCTCATATTTCAAGAAATCATAAGTTGTTTTCAACTCAAAACAATAAAATATTATTTTCTAGCTCATAGGGACATTTTCGTTAATTTTTTTTTGAAATTTCGAAATCCGTAAAAATGTAATATGTAAGTGGGAACACATATTTCATGATTTAAATTCAATTTTGAAGTCTAAAACATTCGTTTAAAGTAAAATTATAGCTATTTGAATATAATAAAAACATTAAATAAAATATTCTATTTTCTTAAAACACAATATTTTCAAAGTCTTCCTAAAATAACTTTTGTAGCGTAAGAGTAAAATAAATTTATTCATATAGTAATAAAGATAATTAAAGTATGAAATTTTGTTTACAGTGACACGTGGGCCCCCAACTAACCAAGAAGGTGTAGAGCTACGAACCCTTACTTCCTATGATGCAACTCCGAGATTAATTCTCGTTTTAATCAACTATCAACAAACTGTCTTGAGCCTGAAAAATGGATAGGAAGAGGGGTGAGATTAAATAATCCCAGTGAGTAAACAATTACCATCAAAAGCATCTAAAGCATAGTAGATGGAGACAATATAAAAACGTTATATCTCAATAATGTTCATAACACAAAATTCATTTCAATCTATACCAAACAATTTCTTTTCATCAAAATTTTTCGGCTTATGTATTTCTTAAACTTGGCCCCTGCCAGAATCATTCTCGCGGGTACTTTCGTCAAGGTATCCCACTGAGACCGCCAAGGCTGTTCAATGACCCATACCCATAAACTTGTTTTCACATCTAACACACAGCCGTTCCTTGGCGTTGGTTGAGTCTCACTCTCACGTGGTGGCCCGAATGTGAGGTGCACTCAAATCATACCTCAGGAGATACTTCACCCAACATCTCCCCTTAGAGGTAAATATATAATTAAGTTACCGTGCCCCTCTCATACGCAGTCCACGGAAACCCCCACCACTGCAGTGACCGTTTAATATACCACCAGACCCATAAAAATTCCAGTAGCATAATATGACGAATAAAATGTAATCCAGTCTACTAAGACCAATCCAAAACTGTTCATATATTTCATGCCAACCCAAAAAATTTAGCCATCATGCTACCATAGTGTCATAAGCCTCAATTTCAATAACATATAAAATCATAAATTTCAACACAGTCTCCATATACTCAATTTTCCCAAAACAATATTTGATTTCAAAACCAATATAAATCTCATTTTTATTAAAAAAAACATTTGAATTGGAAAACATAATATTTTATAATTTAAACTCACAATTCAATAAAAACATCAAACAAGTATAATTACTCTAGATATTTAAGACGATAAATTGTCCACTCATAGTTCTAGGAGTCGATATACTCCTAACCCCAATCTTCAAGCACAATCTCTGTACTTTTACCAGTGTAATTTGCTCACCACCTATCCACAATGTACAATACATAATTCACCACATCAATGCTTGACCATTATAAAATCAATTCAGGCTCGGTATATATGCATGATATGACATGCAACTTATCCGACTACCGCTTAAATGCGGTGCTGACCTAATTCGGCCTATTACCCGATTAAATTACTAACGTGTCCAATTTAATCTCAAATTAATTTTTTTCAGTTTCTATACCTCAATTGCACCCAAATTGACTTAATGTTCCTCAATGTGGTGCAAATTATCGGTCTCGGTAGCAAATTACTAAAATACCCCTAATGGGTAAAAATTCTTATTTTTGCTCCGAAAATTCCCATTATTTTTCTAGACTCATAATTCATCATTATTCATCATAATTCCTCAAATAAACATCAACATCATCAGCCAATATTCCCCTAAAATTTTTGGCCAATAATGGTAATGGAGGAAAATAAATTCTTTTCTTGTTGTTTTGTTCCTAAATATACTAAACTAACTTAAAACACTAACATAACTTAAAATCAAATTAATCTAACAAGTTTCTCTTTCCTAACCCATTTTTTCAGAATTGAATTCATCCTCAAATCACATGATTCAACCATGGAAAATGATGGGAAATGCATGGAAATGATAAATCTTAGGCTAAGCTTGAAAAATCATACCTTTTTCACTTAATTTCCTTGAAAATTCACACTTTTTCTTTGATTTTCTCTCTCTAGGGTTTTGTTTTTGTTTTCTTTCTCTTCTTGCTGGTTTGGCCGGCCATGGGGTGGAAGATGAGCTAATTTTTGTGCCTTTTAAAAGGGAAATAATAAATTAATAAAGGCATGACACGTGGCATCATGTCATTGACCCGTTTTTAAAACTTTAAAATTTTAATCCGTTTTATCTCCACCACACAATTAGTCAATGGTCAAAATGAGGATAAGAGATGACCATGTGTTGAAAAAATGTCCTGGTGGTGGAAAATTACTGTTTTGCCCATAGGGTGATAAAATTACCATTTTACCCCTATACTCTAAATTATACCGAAATTAAAATTTTTCACTTCTAAACCTCAAATCTTACTCCAATAAGTCAAATTATACTCCAATAAGTCAAATGGGGCCAAAAGAATCTTTTCTAAAATTCCCATTTTGTCTCAAGTGGCAAATGACCATTTTGCCCTAGATAGCGAAAATTTCGGTTTGTCTCCAAATTGATCTTTGAACTTCAAATTACCATATTAAACCATTCTGGGACTTTAAAATTCTTAATTTCATCGTAAATTCTCTATTTGATCTAGTTCGAGGCTTAAATCAACTTTGTTGTACCTCTAGGTACAATACCGACTTTTGAAAATTCTTCGAGACTCTCCTAGCATGCAAACATGCTATCCATCACATGTATGTCATGACAAATATTTTTATAGAGTCAAGCTTGTCATCTTCTCCCCCACTTGGATCAACCATATTGAAATACCCCATACTTTGATATGGTGATAAATAAAGTTGATCGAATGCAAATTGAGGTCAATTAAAATGTTTAGAAGTAATAAAAGATGAAAGGAGTAGTTTAGGATAAAATATTCTGAAAGTGAGAAAATAACAATAAAATAATAATAATTTTATCGAAGGAGAATTTGTGAGATAAAAGGCGATTCGGAAGTCAAGTGAGGCATAATAAGGTATTTTGGGTACCAAGGAGACAAGATAAAATTTTTAGAATAAAATACTATTTTATTAATGAAATAATATTAAAATATTAATATTTAGCCGGATATCAAAATCAGTCATGAAGAAGGATCATATGGTTGATCCAAGTGGGAGAGAAGATGACAAGCCCAACTCTATAAAAATATTTTCCATGACATACATGTGATGGATAGCATGTTTGCATGCTAGGAGAGTCCCGAAAAATTTACAAAAGTCGGTATTGTACCTAGAGGTACAATAAAGTTGATTGAAGCCTCGAACTAGATCAAATAGAAAATTTACGATAAAATTAAGAATTTTAAAGTCCCAGAATGGTTTAATATGGTGATTCGGAGTTCGAGGATCAATTTGAAGACAAATCAGAATTTTCGCTATCCAGGGGCAAAATGGTCATTTACCACCTAGGGACAAAATGGGAATTTTTAGAAAAGATTTTTTTTGGCCCCATTTGACTTATTGGAGTAAGATTTGTGGTTTAGAAGTGAAAAATTTTAATTTCGGTATAATTTGGAGTAAAATGGTAAAATGGTAATTTTGCCACCCCAAGGGCAAAATTGTAATTTTCCACCATCAAGACATTTTTCCAGCACATGGTCTTCCTTTATCCTCATTTTGACCATTGACTAATTGTGTGGTGGAGATAAAAAGGATTAAAATTTTAAAATTTTAAAAATGGACCAATAAAAAAATGACATGTGTCATACCTTTATTATTTTATTGTTTCTTATTAAAAAGGCATAAAATCAGCCCATTTTCTTCATATGGCCGGCCAAGCAAGGAAGAGAGAGAAAGAGAGGAAGAACAAAGGGAAAAACAAGAAAAACTAGTTGGAAAATTCAAAGAAAAAGTGAAGAAATCAAAGAAACAAGCTAGGTAAGTTAGAATTTCTTTAGTTCTCCTTGATACCTAGCTTACCCATGCTTTTGTTCTTGATTTCCATGGTTGAATATTGAGTTATTATGATGAATTCAATTCTGAAAAATGGGTTAGGAGAGAGAAAGTTGTTAGATTAATTTGATTTTAAGTTATGTTAGTGTTTTAAGTTAGTTTAGCATATTTAGAAACAAAACAACAAGAAAAGAATTTATTTTCTCCCACAACCATTAATGGCCAAATTTATCATGTGTTGAGTGAGGATAAATTTGATTTTCATTCTAGGAGAATTGGTTAAGAAATGATGAATTATGAGCCTAGAAAAATAATGAAAATTTTCGGAGCAAAAATATGATTTTTACCCACTAGAGGTATTTTCGTAATTTGCTATCGAGACTGATAAATTGAATCTCATTCACAGTCATGGAGCTAATTTAGTTATAATTGGAGTGTAGAAAGTGAGAAGAATTGATTTAGAGTTAAATTGGAGATAATAGGCCAAATTAGGTCAACACCGCATTTAAACGGTAGTCGGATAAGTTGTATATCATATCATGCATATATACCGAGCCTGAATTGATTTTATAATGGTCAAGTATTGATGTGGTGAATTATGTATTGTACATTGTGGATAGGTGGTGAGCAAAGTACACTGGTAAAAGAACAGAGATTGTGCTTGGAGACTAGGATTAGGAGTACATCGACTCCTAGAACAGTGAGTGAACTTATTATCGTCTTAATTATCTAGAGTAGTTTTATACAATTGTGTGATTTTATGGAAAATGGGTTTAAATGGTAAATTGCTATGTTTTAAGAGAAATTGAGATTTTATAAAATGATTTTATAAATTTTTTGAAAAATTTAATACTGGTTTTGAAATAGAGTAATTGGAGACTGTCTACTTGTGTTGTAAATTTATGGTTTTAAATTGAATGGCTTATGACAATATATCAACATGAATGGCTAAATTGATTTTGGTTTAGAATTATTTGCACTGAGTATTCAGCCTTGAGAGGCTAGGTTGCGATAAATTGCCATGTCAAGCTAGAATGAATTTTATTGATTGGTGGAGTATATATTAATTATTCACTGCAGAGGGGGTTCCGTGGACCAGCCTATTAGAGGGGCACGGTAAACTCCATTATATTATTACCTCGAACGGAGAGGCGCGTAGGGTATCTCCTAGGGTAAAGCTTAGGGTTCACTTCACGTCAAACCACCACGTGAAGAGGAACTCAGCCAACGCCAAGGAACGACTGTATTTTTTTCAAACTAAAATATATTTTAAGTGTATACAAAATTTTAACAACCTTGGCGGACTCGGTTAGATGCCCTGCGCAAGGTATCATCGAGTATGAGTTTTGGCACGAGCCAAAGTTTTAAGAAATTCATAAGCCAAGTTGATTACTCGATTTTTATGGATTGATTTTATTTAGTTGAAATGAGTTGAAAGGTAATGAAATTACAGTATGATGATTTATTTTAATTGTCTCCATTTACTCGACTTTAGATAGTTTAGATGGTATCTGTTTACTCACTGGGATTTTATAATCTCACCACCCTCATTTCCTCACATTTCAGGCTCGGGGAATTCCATAGTTAGCTGACTTTGACAAAGACCTTCATTTGGACTCGAATCGGTAAAAGCTGTAGGTTTCCAGCTTTTGATGCATTTTGGATAGATGTGGGCCCACGTGTCACTGTAAAAGAAATTTTATGCTTTGGTTATTTGCTTTATAGTATATATGAATATAATTATCTTTTACGCTATAAGAATTATGTACCGATAGTTTTATGAAAATTATTTTACAAGAATATAGTTTATTTTATTGAATATTTTTATTATATTGAAATGGTCAAATTTTCACTTCAAATGAACGTTTTAGATACTTACTTTTTTTTTAAATCATTAAATATATATTTTCAGCTTACCTATTACATTTTTAGCAAGTTTCGAGGTTTTCAACAAAAATGACGAAAATGCCCCTGTGAGCCAAAAAAAAACAATATGTTATGTTATGATTTGGAAATGATTTGTAATCCTTCGTATTTTGATTATTTGATAACTATTGCTTACCGAGGAAGTGCGAAAGCTGATACGAGAGCCTTGCGAAGTTTCGATCGACATTCAGGTTGAAGAATGTTTGTCGAGGCTTCACGGCGGTTGTCATAGGCTCGATGGGGAGTTTCGGGTTGTGACACATATGATCCTTCTTGATGACTGATTTCGACATCCGGCTAAATATTAATATTTTAATATTATTTCATTAATAAAATATTATTTTATTCTAAAAATTTTATCTTGTCTCCTTGATACCCAAAATTCCTTATTATGCCTCACTTGACTTCCGAATCGCCTTTTATCTCGCAAATTCTCCTCTGATAAAATTATTATTATTTTATTATTATTTTCTCACTTTCAGAATATTTTATCCTAAAGTACTCCTTTCGTCTTTTATCACTTTTAAACATTTTAATTGACCTCAATTTGCATTCGATCAACTTTATTTATCACCATATCAAAGTATGGGGTATTTCAAGAATTGTCTGAATAATCACTTAAAGACAATGTTCTATGTTGGTTCAATTATGATCGGATTGAATTAGCATTCAACCTAACTTGTACCATGCCTTGTTTAATTAGCCAAAACATCCAATTCAACTCCAAATATCTTCATTACACTTCCAATATTCCAAATACACCAAAGGACCTCAATGAGCTTAATTGTGACTTAATTCACCGTAATCGAAATTCATTCCGATTTCGATATCCAACATCATAATTCATCAATTCCTAGCTAAATAACATGAATTACAACCAAATCCATCATCAACATGCCCTATAGAAAATTTGGCCAAATGAGGGTTATTGAAGAACATGTGGTTTTGTTGCTTGTTTTTCCTTCCAAACATCACAAAATGACTAAAAACACTAGGATATTATGAAATCTAGCAAAATTCATCACCAAAACTTCTCTCTCTAGATTTGGCCAGCAAAGGTTCCCTCTTGAAAACATGAATTTCAGCCATGGAGAATGAAAAAGAATGCATGGGAAAGGTAGATCACAAGCTAAAATTAAAAAATCTTACCTTGCTTGATTCCTTGAAATCCAACAATTTCTCTTGGAATTTTCCTTCTTAGGGTTTGTTCTTCTTTTTTCTCTTTGTTCCCTTGCTTGGCCGGCCATAAGAGTGAAATGGGAGAAGCTTAAGTCGGTTTATAAATGAAAATCATAAAAATATTAAAGCTTGACACATGTCACCACTTAATTGGTCTATGATTAAAAACTTAACCATTAAGCAATTTCTCACCACCACACGTAATCCCATAATTATCCAAAGTATAAAGTGATAATAGGTGAAATTCATGGGCTTGACAAGTGTCATGGTGGTGTAAAATTTCAATTACGTCCTCTTGGACACGTGAAATGACCGTTTTGCCCTTATACTTGGAAAATGTCAGAATTGAAATTTTTCACTCCACAATTTCAAATTATGCTCCAAATAGTCAAACTTGGTCAAAAACCTCCTCCAACATTCCTTTTTTTCCCTCGAGTGGCAAAATGACCATTTTGCCCCTATGTTATGAAAATTCCCGAATTAACTCCAAATCAATCCTCGAATTTTGAATCATCATATTAAGACATTCTAAGATTCAATAACTCTCAAATACATCTTAAAATCTTTATTTGGCCTAGTTCGAGGCTTTAATCAACTTAATTGTACCACTAGGTATAATACTGACTTTTAACGTTTTTTCGATACATTCACTTATGCAAACATTCTATCAAGCACATGAATGACATGACAAGTATATAATAGAGTAGGGCTTGACATTAGAAGTTTTAGAGAGAGAAAGAGAGACTTGCCATAATAGAGTAGGGCTTTAATCAACTTACGTCGCAATTTTCCATAACCATTATATTCTTTTGTGCTTATCACATATAATAGACCAAGCCAATATTTTTAAATTCATCTCATTCTTTAACACTTGTCAACATCCATTACCACAAGTAAGAATCCCTTCTTAGTTTCCTCAATTTTGACATATCTCAAATTGTACACCACTTATTGTCGAGATCTTGGCTTTACTCTCTAGTTTTTAACCAATTACATTTATAAAGTGAATAATTTACTAAATTATTGCATCTCGCCTTTGTGGTCATAAGATCAAAGTTTCTTAAGCTTAGGATGCAAAAACTTCCTCTTAGAGCATATCCAAAAATCAACATTTTCTGAATCCGTTACCTTTGAAGAAATCAATTTTAAGACTAATCATTTGCACCATAGTTTGCATACTAATCCAAGTAGACTTTTAAATTGATCCTTACAATAATTTGTATATCAAGCTCCAATATAAATCTCCATATGGCATTTAGACTAGAATCAACATTTTCAAGTCATTTAATTTCAAACTACTAAATCCATATCTAGTCGTTTAATCCTTTGGCTCCACACTAAGCATAGCAAAATTCAAGCCTATCCTTAGAGTAGATCAATAGAGAATTTGAGTTCTCGATCAGGAGGTAGTCCCGGTAATTCATCCGAAAGTACATCAGAGAACTCATTTACTATTGGGACATTCTCTAACTTAGGTTCCCCCTTTGATGTATCAATCACATGTGCTACATAAGCTAGATACCCTTTCTACACTAGTTTCAAAGCTTTGATAGCCAAGATTACACAGGATGGTAATACTCGACGTTTCCCTGTAAATACAACTTCTACTCCTTCAGAATTCTGAAGTACAACTTCCTTCCTAAAACAATTTACATTCATTCGATGTGCAGTCAACCAATCCATACCCAATATCAAATAAAAATCTTAGATTTCTAGGGGAATTAAGTCAGCCTTGAATTCTTCCTCACCAACTCTTTTTCCACAGTCTCTATAACAGGTGTTTCTAACCAACTGCTTTCCTAGAGGGGTATGAACTACAATTTTCTCCTCTAAAAGTGATAGGTTTCTATCAGAAAAGGATGCGAATGTTGTGTTCACATAAGATCTATCCGAACTAGAATCCATTAAGACATAAGCATCTCTGTCAAATACAAACATGGTACCTGTCACTACACTAAGTCAGACTCGTGCCTCTTCCTCTCTCGACTGATCTAGATAAAGGTGGAAGTCCACTTCGAGGAGGCATAATAATTTATAAGAAGAACCAGAACGAGTTTAGACAACTTCAGGTTCTATATGCAGATGCATGCATTGGACTTAATCTAGCCTAACTTGGCGTCACACTGACACTGTAGTTTTTAAAATAACTTTAAAACCAAAAGCTTTGATACCACTTTAATTGTCACGACCTGAAATTCCCATCAAACCCGCGACAACCGTCGCGATGTCTTGATTGACAGTCATTACCTGGAATGCCAACTGAAACCTCGTAAGGCTTTTGCATCAGTTTTACTTCTCCCTTGTGAGCAACAGTTATTAAATACCATGTTTTAAAGAAATATAGGCCAATTTCAAATGAAAAACAATCAAAAAGTAATTTCTACTACATAGGGGTATTTCGGTCATTTTATCCAAAATTTTTGAACCCTGGTAAAAATATGATATACGAGTAATAAGCATTTATTTCATGTCTAAAATAAGTTTGTGCCCCCAACACCTGAGAGTTTCTCGTTGCAGCAAGATTCAGTGCAGATGACAATCAAGGGATTTTCACATGCCACAAAATCCATTCCTGCCATGTTGCACATCAAAGTGAACACATTGACAATCATCAAGTTTCTCATTATTCATTTCAATCACATATTATAATCATAAACTTTCTATCACAAATACATATATAAACATATATAAACACGTACACCGTCCCACTTCATTCATCATCATGTGCACTCCATACTCGCACATTCTATCATCATCATGTGTGCACTCCCTACTCGCACACTTCAACATCATTATGTGTGCACTCCCTACTCACACACTTTAATATCATCACACAACATTATTCATCAACGCACAGCATATATTCATATATATACATACCAACATAATATAGGAGCACATGGATTCATCCTTTTACACATTTCACATTTTCACAACATCACAACATTTTATCAAGGACTTGTTCCCATGCATAATTTAATGAAAAGCCAAGTGAAATCATTTAAATGCTTCATCCCAACACATATGTATTTCCCAAAAACACTTTGATGCAAGTTCACTCATCGATATTTGTTGAATCTTTAATTGACTCTAACTTCGATTATTGCTTCAAACGGACATGTGAGGCCTCGTTGAAACCTATCACACACAATATAACCATAAAAAATATAACAGCCCACAATTCTAATTGTTAGCCATCTCTAACAACCTAAAATCAACCCTAACTCATCTCTTACCTTGGTGGACTTATAGTTGAACTCCTTTTCAAGAGTTTTCAAGCTACTATGGCAAGTCTCTCTTTCTCTCTCTTTCTCATAAGCCTTGTTGATTTTTATGAAATGAAATTGATTTATATGAAATGAAATGAGATTTGATGTTATGATTCATATTATGATGAGATATTTTAAATTGTCTCCATTTACTCTTGTCAAAATTTCAAAAGTTTTCAAGTTACCATGGCAAGTCTCTCTTGCTCTTTCTAAAACTTCCAATGTCAAGCCCTACTCTATTATATACTTGTCATGTCATTCATGTGCTTGATAGAATGTTTGCAACTGTGAATGTATCGAAAAATCGTTAAAAGTCGGTATTGTACCTAGTGGTACAATTAAGTTGATTAAAGCCTCAAACTAGGCCAAATAAAGATTTTACGATGTATTTGAGAGTTATTGAATCTTAGAATGTCTTAATATAATGATTCAAAATTCGAGGATTGATTTGGAGTTAATTCGGGAATTTTCATAACGTAGGGGTAAAATGGTCATTTTGCCACTCGAGGGCAAAATTGGAATGTTGGATGAGATTTTTGACCAAGTTTGAGTATTTGGAGCATAATTTGAAAATGTGGAGTGAAAAATTTCAATTCCAACATTTTTCGAGTATAAAGGCAAAACGGTCATTTCAAGTGTCCATGAGGACGTAATTGAAATTTTACACCACCATGACACTTGTCAAGCCCATGAATTTCACCTATTATCACTTTATACTTTGGATAATTATGGGATTACATGTGGTGGTGAGAAATTGCTTAATGGTTAAGTTTTTAATCATGGACCAATCAAGTGGTGACATGTGTCAAGCTTTAATATTTTTATGATTTTCCTTTATAAACCGACTTAAGCTTCTCCCATTTCACCCTTATGGCTGGCCAAGCAAGGGAACTAAGAGAAAAAGATAAGAACAAACCCTAGGAAGGAAAAATCCAAGAGAAATTGTTGGATTTCAAGGAATCAAGCAAGTAAAGGTAAGATTTTTTAATTTTAGCTTGTGATCTACCTTTCCCATGCATTCTTTTTCATTCTCCATGGCTGAAATTCAAGTTTTCAAGAGGGAACCTTTGCTGGCCAAATCTAGAGAGAGAAGTTTTGGTGATGAATTTTGCTAGATTTCCTTTGGTTTTACTCTTTTCTTCCTTTCCTCTCTATTTCCTCTTTATTTTCTCTCTTGTTCTCTCCTTATGGTCGGCCATCACTTAATATGGGGTTTAAATGGGCTAACTTTTCATTAAAATAATATTAAATCATTAAAAAGTGCCATGTGTCACTTTCTCATTAGGCCGTTGTTAAAATTTCATCCTTTAGACTTTAAATTTTCACCACTTAACATACCATAGTTATTCATGCCAAAAATAAGTAAATCCTATGATTTTGACAAGTTTTGGGTGGTGAAAATTACTGTTTTTACCCCGAGATAATAAAACTACCGTTTTGCCCCTATGTTTCGAAAATTGTCGGAATTGAAATTTTTCACTTCCTATCATTAAATTATACTCCAAATAGTTAATCTTGGTCAAAAATTTCACTCCATGATCAAATTATTATCTTAGGTGGCAAAATGACGATTTTGCCACTAAACATCAAAATTTTCCATTTTACCCCAAATGCACCCTCGAACTCCGAACAATCATTTTTAGTTATTCCTGGACTGCATAATATTAAATTTCATCCTACGATTCCTATTTGAACTAGTTCGAGGTTAAATCAACTCAAGTGTACCGTTAGGTACAATACCGGGTTTCGTCTATTCTTAGGGACTTTCCTAACGTAATAACATGTTACTCAGTGTATGTATGTCATGATATGTATTTATAGTGTCGGGTTTGACATATATACAGATTTAAGAATCATCATCCATCACTATACGTAGGAACCCTCGTCAATTACTTTGAAGTAATTTCCTCTATTCCTTCTAATCTATAACCAAGATTCAATATCACATTCTCATTGCTCATGTTTCCCTTTTTACTTTTCCATTTCATTCCCATAGGTCAAGCATAATCCATGAATATTAGGGTACAATCAACACCAGATTACCCCTTCGAATGTTTAAATCACCATTTACTTCACATCCTACCATAAATTGGTTCTTATGTAATCCACATAGATTCTCATTGTGCATATGCATAACTTCATATAATTTACATGCTTATACTCTTTTCTTATCATTTTCAATCTTATGTTTAAGCTCTATCATACCATGCATCTGTGAGACCTCGACCTCTATAGCCTCATAACTAGGTGTAGACACGATAACCTAAGCCAAGGGTAATTTCATCATTTCTTTATTGAGCCCCTAGAAATATGCTTTCAAACATTTTTAAGGCCTAAGTAGGCCTAAAGCATAAATGAATGATGAAAATAAGGATTAATGACGAAGGAAATAAAAATAATGATGATTTCCAAATTAAGGGCAAAATGGTCATTTTTTATCTCAGGTCAAAATTTTAATTTTTTTTAAACTCGAGTATTTTTAGACCATTGTGGACTTGGCCTCAGTGTCAAAAGAGTAAAAAGATTGCACAAAGGATTGGAGAAGAATAAGCTAACTTGCTAAGGGCATTTTCGTAATTTAAGTGGAGTTGGATAAGCTTGAGCTACAAATATCATCTTCAAGCAGGTTCTTCTCACGTTTTCTAGCAGCTTCTTCTACTTCTTCCTTCTTCCCTCTCACGTTTCTTCATCCTCCATGGGAGTTCTCTTCAAGCTTCCATAACTCTCGCAAGCTAGCTCCACTTTTCATGCTTTTGTGCACCTTTTCATAGAACTTTTGTGCTCTTTCACTCTCTCACTTTAAAACCTTTGAAAATAAAAATCTTACTTCCATACTTTCTCTCACTAACTAGGTGTTTAGAGAGAGAAAAAGGGAGCTTCCATAATAGCTTGAAATTTTTAGAAAGAGATTCAACTACGAAGCTACCAAGGTGAGTAGGGAATTAGAATTTGATATTTAAGTGTTCAGAATAGCTAGTGATGAGACTTGGGAATGTTTTGTAGTTGAGGTTGTTTATTCAGTTTAAAGTGATTAGGATGGTGTAAATAATAGCCATTTAATAGTAGTTGGAAACTAGTTAGGAATGACTAGTAGAACCCAATTTAGAAAATAGCTTTAGAATAGTAATAATGCCAAGTTGGGTTAATGGTGATGTTGTTGTGTGTGATAGGTTCCAACGAAACCCTACACCTCAATTTAGAACATTAGTCGAAGCTAGAGCCCACCAAAACATCAATAAAGACTGGTGAGTGAACTTGCATTTTAAAATTTCTTTGGGAAATGTAATGTATTTGAATGAACATTTGAATGATGTTATCCAACTTTTCTTTTAAAAATGTGTGCCAGGGAACAAGCCTTTGATAAAATATTTTGATGCTATGAAAAATGTGAAATGTGTAAAATGATGAATCCATGTGCTTCTATATTATGTTGGTAGGTATATATATGAATATATGTTTTGTATTGATGAATAATGTTGTGTGATGATGTTGAAGTGTGCGAGTAGGGAGTGCACACATGATGATGATATTGCATTGAGTTGAGTGTGGTGGGATGGTATGCATGATGATGTATGTATATACAAATATATATATGTTATAGAAAGTTTATGAAAATAATTGTGATTGTGTTGTGTGTTGGTATTGTTAATTGCTCCCAAATTGCTTCTCATTTCAACAAGAAAATGGCTTTTGATGTAACAAGACCCATTTCATTTAAAATGCTCTATTTCTTGCTATAGTGAGGTTCATTTTTGCTACAGCGAGAAGCTCTCAGGTTTTGGGGGTCACACTGGCTTGATTCTCGCTGCAGCAAGAAACTCTGGGGTTCTGGTGCAGTGCTTTCACTTCGATGAAGATTTAGACCACTTTTCCTTCCAAAATGGGAAAAGTGGTAAACATAAAAGTTGTATCCCTGCCTCTTATCTTGCTAATGGTCTAAAAATAAGGTTAGTTGGACTACCTTAGAGGGAGATATGATAGAAAAACTGAAACACATGCAAACTGACACTGTTTCTCGCTGCAGCGAGAAACTTGCTGCCATACTTGCTACCTTGCTTGATTTTGACATACTTTTCACCCATTTAACTTCATGGATTGATCATGGGTTTTTGCAACACTATGAGGTTATTAATCAAAGTTGAAAGGAGGGGTTTTTAGTAAGAAATTAAATCAATTGCATTGTTTTTTAAACAAGTGCATCATGATTTCCAAATTCTTCCTATTGATTGCTTGTTCCTTTCTTATGTTCACTCACTAAGTTTATACTCACCTTTTTCAAATTCATGGTTTTAGATCAAGAGGCAGCCGGTAACTAGGTCGAGGTGTTCTTGTAGATTTCTATCCTTGGTAGGTATCTTGGCATTTCATAGCCGCACCTTCACCTTGGTCACTCCGCTGGAAGCCCAAAGTCATTTTTGTTGTAAATACATACTTGTGATGTAAAGTACTAAGATGTATACCCTAGACCATATATGTACATTTTGATTGGTAAAGCTACCATGAGTGGCAATAGTTGATGTTATTTTGGGATCATATAAATGCAGTTTTGATTGTTATAATTTACTATTAAAGTACTTAAAGGGTTGAGATTATGAGATGTAAATGTAAAAATAGTTGACGGGATAATGAGTACAATTATATAAATAGGCTTGCTTGGGCTTAGTGGGCTACGTCCATTGGGCCCAATCGTCGATCATGGCTAGAAAATTGGGTCGTGACAGTATCCTTGCATCACATTGTTATAAACATGTCACAATCACCCATTATCATTTTCATCAAATTATCATCCAATATCCATGTATGCTTTACTATTTTGTTGATCTATCCAAAATTTATCTTTACTTGATCATCACATTTATACAATACCACAATTCTTAAAAGTCATCTTCACTAATTAATTGCCTTTCATACTTCCAACATATATGTTATATTCTTACGTCATCTCGATATTGCTTGGTCCGAATTCATATTCTTGTATCCTTACTCTAAATCATGGCTTATTACCAAAATCTTTACTTGTACATGCTTACTTGAAATAATAAAACATCATCATTTTCCCAAGTAGATCTCTACGAATCCCGTTGTGTATTGCTATTTCCTCACCAAGGGTAATATCAATTAACTAGAGCATATTGCCATTATTCACTAAGCATTTAAAGCATAGTTCAATCCTTGCTTACCCTTATTAGGTACTCTACTTTGATAATTACTCAAAATGAAATAAAACATGTGAGGGAAACACTTTTTACCATTGTATACTCTGCCCCCACAAGCATATCAAGACCGGAGCATTATCTGGTCTACATATTGGCAAGACAATCATTGTCTCAAACCAACATTTCCAAACCAACATTATCGGGTCTACATATTGGCAAGAATTCTTTTTTGCTGCAGCGAGAAACAGGGCTGGTTTGTGCCCCCACCACCTGCGAGTTTCTCGCTACAACAAGATTCAGGGCAGATGACAATAATCAAGTTTCCCATTATTCATTTCAATCACATATTATAATCAAAAACTTTCTATCACATATACATATATAAACATATATAAACATGTACACCACCCCACTTCATTCATCGTTATGTGCACTCCCTACTCGCACACTTCAACATCATCACAAGTGCACCCCCTACTCACACACTTCAACATCATCATGTGTGCACTCCCTACTCGCACACTTCAACATCATCACACAACATTATTCATCATTGCACAACATATATTCTTATATATACATACCAACATAATATAAGAGCACACGGATTCATCCTTTTACACATTTCACATTTTCACAACATCAAAACATTTTATCAAGGGCTTGTTCCCATGCATAATTTAATGAAAAGCCAAGTAAAATCATTTAAATGCTTCATCCTAACACATATGTATTTTCCAAAAACACTTTGATGCAAGTTCACTCACAGATATTTGTTGAATCTTTAATTGACTCTAACTTCGATTATTGCTTCAAACGAACATGTGAAGCCTCGTTGGAACCTATCACACACAATATAACCATAAAAAATATAACAGCCCACAATTCTAATTGTTAGCCATCTCTAACCACCTAAAATCAACCCTAACTCATCTTTCACCTTGGTGGACTTATAATTGAACTCATTTTCAAGAGTTTTCAAGCTACTATGGCAAGTCTCTCTTTCTCTCTCTAAAACTTTCAACTAGTGAGAGAAAGTGTTGAACAAAGACTTTTGGGGGTTTTAAGGTGAGAGAGTGAAAGAACACAAAAGGTTCTATGAAAAAGTGCTCAAAAGTATGAAAATTGAAGCTAGAGAGAGAAAGTTATGGAAGCTTTAAGGGAGGCTTCCATGGAAGATGAAGAAATGTGAGATGAGAGGAAAAAGAACAAGAAGCTACTGGTAAAATGAGGAAGCTACTGGAGAAATGAGATATTTATAGCCTAAGCTTATCCAAACTTCACTTAAATTACAAAAATGCCCGTACCAAGTTGGCTTTGTCTTTTTCCAATCCTTTGTGCAATCTTTTTACTCTTTTGACACTGAGACAAAATTCATAATAGTCTAGAAATACTCGGGTTCACGAAAACTTAAAAATTTTGACTCGAGATGAAAAATAACCGTTTTACCCCTACTTGGGAAATCATCATTATTTCTCTTTCCTTCATCATTTTATCCTTATTTTCATCATTCATTTATGTCTGAGACCTACTTAGGCCTTAATAACATTAGAAAACCCACTTCTAGGAGCTTGCCAGGAAAATGACCAAACTACCCCTACTCCACATCATAGGGTCTACCTCCGCTACATGTCTGTGAAGGTCGAGGTCTCACAATTGGTTTGATATAAATGACAAATTAGAGATTTTAGGCTGTGATGCATATACTTATGGTTATATGAGTTAAGGATCAAATTGATTCATTATGCCTTTGGTTCAAATCATGACACAAATGTATATGGTTTAAGCATTAATATGGTTTTGCGAATGCATATAGTGATTGACGGGTATTTCTATTAAGGCTTGTTTAGGACTTAGCAAGTCTCTCTTTCGAAGGTCTTGGACGCCGGTAGTGATCAAAGAGTGGTCGTTACAGAACAAGTAATAAGGCTTTCGAAGGCATGAATGACTATAAATGGACTTTTCTTCTCATTGGATTGTTTTCACTTCATGTTTTTCAATGCAAACAACAAATTATGATCCATTTTAACCAAAATTGAAAAAAAATATTCAATTTAAAATCATTTATAAAGTTATAAAACCACTTAAAGCAGGTGACAAGGTTTTCGAAGCCATGAGTGACTAAAAATGGACTTTTCTTGTCAATGGATGGCTTTCGCTTTACGTTTCTCTATTCAAACAACTAGTTATGATATGATTTTACCAAAAATAAAAGAAAATTCAACTTAAAATCATTTATAAAGTTATAAAACCATTTAAAGCGAGTAACAAGGCTTTTGAAGGCATGAGTGACTATAAATGGACTTTTCTTCTCATTGGATGGTTTTTGTTTTACGTTTCTCAATGCAAACAGCAAATTATGATCTATTTTAACCATAGAAAAAAATCAATTTTATACCATTTATAAAGTTGTAAAATCACTTAAATCGAGTAATAAGGCTTTCGAAGGCATGGGTGACTATAAATGGACTTTTCTTGTGAATGGATGGCTTTCGCTTCGTGTTTTTCAATTCAAACAACTAGTTATTATCTGTTTTTATAAAAAATGAAAGAAAATTCAACTTAAAATCATTTATAAAGTTATAAAGCCACTTAAAGCAAGTAACAAGGTTTGCGAAGGTAAGAGTGTCTACAAATGGACTTTTCTTGTCAATGGATGGCTTTCGCTTCACGTTTCCTATTTCAAACAATTAGTTATGTTCTGTTTTTACCAAAAAAGAATGAAAATTCAACTAAAAATTATTTATAAAGTTATAAAACCATTTAAAGTGAGTAACAAGGTTTTTGAAGGCTTGAGTGACTATAAATGGACTTTTCTTCTCATTGGATGGCTTTCGCTTCATGTTTCCTGATGCAAACAACAAATTATGATCTGTTATAACCAGAAAAGGAAACAATTCAATTTAAAATGATTTATAAAGTTGTAAAACACTAAAAGCGACTAACAAGGCTTTTAAAGGCATGAGTTATTACAAATGGACTTTTCTTGTGAATGGATGGCTTTCGCTTCATGTTTACTGATTCAAACAACTAGTTACGATCTGTTTTCACCAAAAATGAAAGAAAATTCAACTTAAAATCATTTTAAACTTATAAAACCACTTGAAGTAAGTAACAAGGGTTTTAAAGGCATGAATGACTACAAATGGACTTTTTTTGTCAATGGAGGGCTTTCACTTCATGTTTCCAAATTCAAATAGCTAGTTATGGTATGTTTTTATCAAGAATGAAAGAAAATTTCAACTTAAAATCATTTATAAAGTTACAAAATGTGAAACCTTGATGTTCATAGACGTGTAGCAAAGGTAGACACAATGACACAGATTAGGGGTAGTTCTGTCATTTCATTGGTGAGCTCCTAGAAGTGAATTTTTCTAATATTATTAAGGTCTAAGTAGGCCTAAGGAATAAATGAATGATGTATATAATAATGAAATAAATGAAGAAAATAGCAATAATGATAATTTCCACTATAAGGGTAAAATGGTCATTTTGGACCTCAGGTCTAAATTTTTAAGTTTCGTGAACTCAAGTACCCCTAGTCTATTATGGACCTTTTCTCAGTGTCTAAAGAGTAAAAAGTTTGAGCCAAAGGGAAGAAGAAGGCAAAGTCAACTATGCAATGGCCTTTTTGTAAATAAATAGAACTTTAGTCAATTATAGGATAAATATCAAATTTTTCCAGCACTTTCTCCTTACTTCCAGCAGCTTCTTCTTCTTCTTCCCATTTCTCTTCTCCATTTCACATTTTCCATCTTCCACGGAAGCCATCCCTTGAAAACCTCCATAACCTTCTCAAAGTAACTTCAATTCTCATGCTTTAGCACACTTTTTCACAGGATTCTTTATGCTCTTTCACTTTTACACCTCAAAGACCCTCAAAATTCTTTCCTCAATACTTTCTCTCACTAGTTGGACATTTTAGAAAGAGAGAGAGAGAGAAAGAGACTTTCCATAATAGCTTGACAAACTTTTGGAAAGGAATTCAACTACAAAACCACCAAGGTGAGTAGTGAGTTAGGTTTGATTTTTAGGTTGTTGATGATGGTTAATAATTAAATTGTAGACTATTTTATTTCTAAAGGTTATTTATTTATTTCTAGTGTGACCAGAGTAGTGTGAATAAATAGCCAATCAAATGGTAATTAGAAGCTAGTTAGGAATAACTAGCAAAACTTGATTTGGGAAAATAGCTTTTGGAATAATATTCATGTTAATTGAGTAGGTGTGATGTTATTGTGTGTGATATGTTCCAACGAGGCCCCACACCTCCACACGGAGCATTAGTCAAAGTTGGAGTCAATCCACATGCATTAACAAAGACATGTGAGTGAACTTGCATTAAATTGTTTTGGGATAAATGCATATGTATTTGGTTGAATCACTTGAAATATTTTGCTGAACTTTTCTCAAAATATGCATGGGAACGAGCCCTTGATGAAACGTTGTATGTTGTGAATGTGTAATATGATGGATCCTTGTGCTCTTATATTATGTTGATATATATATATGTTGTGTATTGATAGTTAATATTGTGTGATAATTATAACTGCGCATGTGAGGTGTGAGAGTGCACATGCCAGCAATGACGGGGTGCGGAGTGTGAACGATGATATTGCTTGTGAGCGATGTGGGGGTGCACACGATAGCATTAGCTATGGACGATGTAGGGGTGCACATGATAGTATTAGTTGTGTGCGATGTGGGGGTGCACACGATGACTTCGGCTATGTGCAGTGTGGGAGTGCACATGAGTTGGGTGAGGCAATGGTGGCATACGTGTATATATATATTTACCATATAGAGAGGTTTGGAATTAATATGTGATTGCATTGACTGTTGAAACTTGATTATTATCAAATGTGTTTAATTTGATTTTCGTTGCAATAGGATTGGATTTTCATAGCAGTGGAAATTCCCCTAATTTCATCTACCCATAAATTTTCACTGCAACGAAAATGCTTTCTCGCTGCAACGAGAAACTCTCAGGTGGATGGCCTTAACACTTGCTCTAGATTTTGCTATAGCGAGAAACTCTCAAGTGGTTGGGTAAAATTCCTGCTTAGATTTTCGTTCCAGCGAAAATGCATTCTCCCTGCAGCTAAAATGCATTCTCGCTGCAACGAGAAACTCTCAGCTTGTTGGTTCAAAATTTGCCCTGAAGTTTGCTGCAGTGAGATTTGCTCTACTATGCTTGCCTTGCTTGAACTTCCTAAATGTTTTAAAATGAGTTGAAAAACAGCATGGCATCGAGTTTTGTTTATTATATACAAAATTGCATTGTTTTTAAACAAGTACATCAGGTTTTTGAAAAGCTTTCTGTATCGTTTGCTTGTTCCCTTCATATGTTCACTCACTCGGTTTATACTCACTCTTTTCAACTTCGTGTTTTCAGATTCAAAGGTGGTTGGGACCTAGACTGAGGAGTCCATTTACACTCACCTTTTGGTAGGTACTATGGCATTCAGTAGCTATACCTTCACCCAAGGTCACTTCGTTGGAAGTTAAGAGTCTCTTTTTGCTTGTGTATACGTAAATGTGATGTAAATCACTAAGATACATGTTGTAAACAATATATGTTTATTTTGATTAACGTTGCCACTATGAGTTGGCAATGGGTGACATTATTTTCGATCGTATAAATGTAAGTAGTTGGTTGCCATATTATTATTATTGAAATAATCATAGTTGAGAATTACGAAATATGGCATTTAAAATGATTGATGTAGTGATGAACAAGATCACATAAAAAGGCTTGCTTGGGCTATGTGGGCTATGCCCATTAAGTCCATGCACCGATCATGGCTCGGGAATTGAGCTGTGACACAAAACCATTTAAAACGAGTAACAAGGCATTTGAAGGCATGAGTGACTATAAATAGACTTCTCTTCTCATTGGATTGCTTTCACTTCACGATTCCCGATGCAAACAACAAATTATGATTTGTTTTAATCAAAAATGAAAAAAATTTAATTGAAAACCATTTATAAAGTTGTAAAACCACTTAAAGTGACTAACAAGGCTTTCGAAGGCATGAACGATCACAAATGGACTTTTCTTGCCAATGAATAGCTTTTGCTTCATGTTTCCCAATTCAACAACTAGTTTTGAGCTGTTTTTTATCAAAAATGAAAGAAAATTCAACTTAAAATCATTTATAAAGTTACAAAACCATTTAAAGTGAGTAACAAGGCTTTCGAAGACATGAATGACTATAAATGGACTTTTCTTCTCATTAGATGGGTTTCACTTCACATTTCTCGGTGCAAACAACAAATTATGAGCTGTTTTAACCAAAATGAAAAAAAATTCAATCTAAACCATTTGTAAAGTTGTAAAACCACTTAAAGTGAGTAACAAGGCTTTCGAATGCATGAGTGACTACAAATGGACTTTTCTTATCAATGGATGGCTTTCTCTTCATGTTTCTCGATTCAAACAACTAGTTGTTATCTGTTTTTACAAAAAACTGAAAGAAAATTCAACTTAAAATCATTTATAAAATGATAAAAGCACTTAAACTGGGTAACAAGGCTTTTAAAGGTATGAGTGATGACAAATGCACTTTTCTTCTCATTGGATGGCTTTCACTTCACGTGTCCTGATTTAAACAACTAGTTATGATTTGTTTTTATCAAAAATGAAAGAAAATTCAACTTAAAATCATTTATAAAGGTACAAAACCATTTAAAGCAAGTAACAAGGCTTTAAAGGCATGAATGACTATAAATAGACTTTTCTTCTCATTGGATGGCTTTCGCTTCATGGTTCAAGATGCAAACAACAAATTATGATCTGTTTTAACCAAAACTGAAAAAAATTCAATTTAAAACCAATTATAAAGTTGTAAAACCACTTAAAGTGAGTAATAAGGCTTTCAAAGCCATGAAGTGAGTACAAATGAACTTTTCTTGTCAATGGATGGCTTTCACTTCATGTTTCCTGATTCAAACAACTAGTTATGATATCTTTTTATCAAAAATGAAATAAAATTCAACTTAAAATTATTTATAAAGTTATAAAACCACTTAAAGTAGGTAACAGGGCTTTCGAAGGCATGAGTGACTAAAAATGGACTTTTCTTCTCATTGGACGGTTATCGCTTCACGTCTCTTGGTGTAGACAAAACATTATGATTTGTTTTAACCAAAAATGAAAAAATAATCAATTTAAAATCATTTATAAAGTTATAAAACCACTTAAAGTGACTAGCAAGGCTTTCGAAGGTATGAGTGGCCACAACTATACTTTACTTATCAATAGATGGTTTTGCTTCACGTTTTCCTATTCAAACAACTAGTTATGATTTGTTTTGATCAAAAATGAAGGAAAATTCAACTTAAAATCATTTATAAAGTTATAAAACAACTTAAAGTGAGTAACAAGGCTTTCAAAGGCATGACTGACTATAAATGAACTTTTCTTGTCAATGCACGATTTTTCCTTACGTTTCATGGTACAAACAATAAATTACGATTTGTTTTAACCAAAAATGAAACAAAATTCAAGTTAAAATCATTTATAAGATTATAAGGCCATTTAAAACGAGTAACTAGGCTTTTGAAGGCATGAAGGACTATAAATGATTATTTCTTCTTAATGGATGACTTTCGCTTCATGTTTCTCAATGCAAATGACAGATTATAATCTATTTAAACTAAAAATATAAAAAAAATCAATTTAAAATCATTTATAAAGTAACAAAACCACTTATGTCAAGCCCTACTCTATTATATACTTGTCATGTCATTCATGTGCTTGATAGAATATTTGCATAAGTGAATGTATCAGAAAATCGTTAAAAGTTGGTATTGTACCTAGTGGTACAATTAAGTTGATTAAAGCCTCGAACTAGGCCAAATAAAGATTTTACAATGTATTTGAGAGTTATTGAATCTTAGAATGTCTTAATATGATGATTCAGAATTCGAGGATTGATTTGAAGTTAATTCGAGAATTTTCATAACGTAGGGGCAAAATGGTCATTTTGCCACCCAAGGGTAAAATTGGAATATTGGATGATATTTTGACTAAATTTGATTAATTAGAGCATTATTTGAATTTGAGAAGTGAAAATTTTCAATTTTGACATTTTTTCGAACATATGGGCAAAATGGTCATTTTAAGTGTCCCTTAGGACAAAATTGGAAATTTTGGAATTTTACACCACCATGACACTTGTCAAGCCCATGGAATTCACCTATTATTATTTTATATTTTCGATAATTAAGAGATTACATGTGGTGGTGAGAAAATGCTTAATTGTTAAGTTTTAAGCATGGACCAATTACATGGTGACACGTGGTAAATGTTAATCCTTTTATAATTCCCTTTAAAAACCAGCACACACTCCACCCAAATCACTCTTTCTTGGCCGGCCAAAGCAAAGATCAAAGAGAAAAAGAGAAGAACAAACCCTAGGAAGGAAAAGTTCGAGAGAAATTGTTGGATTTCAAGGAATCAAGCAAGTAAAGGTAAGAGTTTTTAATTTTAGCTTGTGATCTACCTTTCCCATACATTCTTTTTCATTTTCCATGGTTGAAATTCAAGTTTTCAAGAGGGAACCTTTGCTGGCCAAATCTAGAGAGAGAAGTTTTGGTGATGAATTTTGCTAGATTTCATAATATCCTAGTGTTTTTAGTCATTTTGTGATGTTTGGAAGGAAAAACAAGCAAGAAAATCACATGTTCTTCAATAACCCTCTTTGGTCGAATTTATTAGGTGACATGTTGATGATGGATTTTGTTGTATTTCATGTTATTTAGCTCGTAATTGATGATTTATGGTATCAAATATCGAAATCGGAATGAATTTCGGTTACAGTGAATTAAGTCACAATTAAGCTCATTGAGGTACTTTGGTGTATTTGGAATATTGGAAGTGTAATGAAGATATTTGGAGTTGAATTGGATGTTTTGGCTAATTAAACAAGGCATAGTGCGAGTTAGGTCTAATGCCAATTCAGTTCAATTATAATTGAACCCACGTAGAACACCGTCTTTAAGTGATTATTCAAACAATTCTTGTCAAGACCCGAAACTCCCCATCGGGCTTGTTACAACCGCCGTGAAACCTCAACAGACATTCTTCACCCTAAATGCCGATCAAAATCTTGCAAGGCTCTCGTATCAGCTTTCGTACTTCCTCGGTGAGCAATAGTTATCAAATATCGTAATTCAAAGGATTACGAGTCATTTCCAAATCAGAACATAACATATTGTTTTCTGGCTCACAGGGGCATTTTCGTCATTTTTTGTCAAAAATCTCAAAACTTGCTAAAAATGTAGTAGTTAAGCACAAAATATATATTTAGTGATTTAAAAACAAATTAAGTATCTAAAAGGTTCATTTAAAGTGAAAATTTGACCATTTGAATATAATAAAAATATTCAATAAAATAAACTATTTTCTTGTAAAATAATTTTATAAAGCTATCGGTAAATAATTCTTATTGTGTAAAAGTTAATTATATTCATATATACTATAAAGCAAATAACCAAAGCATAAAATTACTTTTACAGCGACACATGGGCCCACATCTAACCAAAATGCATCGGAAGCTGAAAACCTATAACTTTTGCCGATTCAAGTCCAAATGAAGGTCCTTGTCAAAGTCAATTAACTATGAAATTTTTAGAACCTGAAATGTGAGGAAATGAGGGTGGTGAGATTATAAAATCCCAGTGAGTAAATAGACACCATCTAAATTATCTAAAGGCAAGTAAATGGAGACGAATTAAAATATTCTTTTCCAATATATGTTTCATAACATGAATATTCAGTTTACTCAATTAATCAACATGGCTTATCTATCTCACAAAACTTGGCTCCTGCCAAAATCATTCTCGGGGATGCCTTGGCCTAGGCATCTGACTGAGACCACCAAGGCTGTTAAATGTCTTTACATCCGAAATTCTAGCCATGCCTTGGCGTTGGCTGAGTCTCACTCTCACGCGGTGGTCCACGTGAAGTGCACTCAAATCTTTACCTCTAGAGAAACCCTCCACACGGCTCTCGATCGAGGTAAGGTACATCTGATTCTGTGCCCCCTCTCTTAGGCTGGTCCATAGAACCTCCACTGCAGGGATTATGGATTATTTTATCTACCACCTGATTTATAAAATCTTTATCTGCATGACATGGCAATTTATCGAAATCTAGCATCTCAAGGCTAAATACATGGTATATATAATTTTGATATAAATACCGACTTTGCCATTCATGCTCACATATTGCTATAAGCCATATAATTTAAAACACAATTTATAACACAAGCAGGTGGTCTCCAATTACTCTATGTTCAAAACCAGTATCCAATTTTCTAGAAAATTTATAAAATCATTTTATAAAATCACAATTTCTCCTAAAACATAGCAATTTACCATTTAAACCCATTTTCTATAAAATCACACAATTGTAAAAACTACTCTAGATAATTAAGATGATAATAAGTTTACTCATAGTTCTAGGAGTCGATGTACTCCTAATCCCAGTCTTCAAGCACAATCTCTGTAATTTTACTAGTGTAATTTGCTCACTATCTATCCACAATGTACAATGCATAATTCACCACATTAATGCTTAACCATTATAAAATCAATTTAGGCTCGGTGTATATACATGATATGATATGCAACTTATTTGACTACCGCTTAAATGCGGTGTTGATCTAATTCGGCCTATTACCGGATTAAATAACAATTGTGTTCGATTTGGCTCCAAATTGCTCCATTTCATTTCTAATATATCAATTCACTAAATACAATTCCAATAATCTAAAATTCAGCCTAACAACCCTCACAATTCTTTTTGAAAATTTCGGCCATTGTGGTGCACTATCACTAAAAATTTTCCCATTCAATTTTCTCACCATAAATCATCATTTCATCAATTTTTCAACCAATTCACTTGATCACAAAATCAATTCATTACTTTTACACTTCACATAGGGTTCGGCCATTGAAGGTTCATGGGAAAAATGGATTCTTTCTTGTTATTTTGTTTCTAAACATGCTTAACTAACTCTAAACACCAACATAACTCAAAATCAAACAATTCGAACATCATTTCTCTCACCAAACCCATTCGGCCAGCCATGATTTGCCCATGAAAACATACAATCCAACCATGGAAATTAAGGAGAAATGCATGGGTAAGGTAAATCACTAACAAAATCAAAGAAATTTTATCTTTGCTTGATCAAATCCTTGAATTTCAACACTTTCTCTTTGATTTTCCCCACCTAGGGCTTGTTCTTCCTTGGTTCCTCTTCTCTTCTGGTTTGGCCGACTACTATGGGAGAAATGGGCTAGTTTTTATGCCTTTTTATAAAGAAACAATAAAATAATAAAAGCATGACACATGGCATTTCCTTATTGGTTCAAATTTTAAATATTTGACTTTTAATTCTTTAATTCTCCACCACACATTTCGCATGTTAATCCATTTTCATGATAAATAAATTCCCTTGGTCTTGACAAGTGTCGGGGGTGAAAATTTACCGATTTACCCTCGAGGCGATAAAATTACTGTTTTGCCCCTATACTCTAAAAATACCAAAATTATAACTTTTTCACTTATCAACCTCAAATTATACTCCAATGAGTCAAATGTGATCAATCTTGATCAAAAACTTCTTCCAATATTCTAATTTTATCCTCAGGTGGCAAAATTACCATTTTAGCCCTAGATAGTGAAAATTTCGGTTTGACTCCAAATTAATCCTCGAACTCCGAATCACCATTTTAAGTCATTTCTTGACTTTAAAATTTTAAATTTCACCTTAAAATCCCTATTTTACCTAGTTCGAGGCTTAGATCAACTTTATTGTACCTCTAGGTACAATATCGACTTTTGTCGATTTTTCGAGGCTCTCCTAGTATGTAAACATGCTATCCATCACATGTACGTCATAACAAGTATTGTTTAAGGTCGGGCTTTACAATTCTCATTCAATGTCATGCATTCATATAGAGCCTGAAATAGTTTTATAACAGTTTGGCACAAATATATTGAATTACATGTCGTGTATTATGTATAGGTGGTGAGCCCTCTGATAAGGGTAAAGATATTGTGCCCCGAGGACCAAGAATAGGAGTACTCCAAACTCTTGCTATTGTGAGTAATCAAATGTTCATCTTAACAATCTAAAGTAGTTTATATTCGTTTTTTTATGATTTTTAAAGAATAATGAACTTAAACCGTAGATTTTTATGCTTTACAAGTTAAGTGATGGTTAAATGAATGAGATTTATAAATTGTTTTGTAATTCAATGATGATTTTGGAAATTGAGTAAGTGGAGATTAAATACTTGTGTTATCTATATATATATGTGGTTTGATTGATGGCTTATGACAATGTGATGGCATGAATGGCTGGATTTGTGGTTTGTGGATTATATAAACTATTTTTGTTTTACCTTGACAGGCTGGATAATATCATATTAGCCATGTCATGCTGTTGAAATGTTTATTGATTTGGAGGGTTATTTGATTAGCTTACTGCAGCGGGCGGGTTTTCGTGGACCAGCCTATTAGAGGGGCACGGTAAACCCCGTTATATTTTACCTTAGTATGAGAGGCGCGAAGGGTATCTCCTAAGGTAAGTTTAGAGTTCACTTCACACTGAACCACCACGTGAGGATGAAACTCAGCCAACACCAAGGAATGGCTATATTTTAAAAGTAAAAACATGTTTATGGGTATATGTCATTTTAACATCCTTAGAAGACTCGGTTGGATGCCCGGGCCAAGGTGTCACCGAGTATGAGTTTTGGCACAAGCTAAGTTTTTAAGAGAATCATAAGCCTTGTTGATTATTTTGATGAAATGTAATTGTTTTATAGGAATTGAAATGAGTTTTGAATGTTATGAACTATATTAGGATGGGATGATTTAACTGTCTCCATTTACTTGGCTTTAGATGTTATAGACGAATTTTGCTTACTCACTGGGTTTGTAAAAATCACCCCTTCTTTTTACCCATTTCAGGCTCAGGACAGTCTGTAGACAGTCGATTTTGTCGAGAGTTGCTTTTGGATTTGCATCCTTAGAAATCGAAGGTCTACAGTCTTGTATATTTACAATTATTTTGGGGCCCACATGTCATTGTAGAATATTTTCATATACCTGGTTTAGTGTGCTATTATATATATGAATTTATTTTGCTTTTACGCTACAAAAATTATTTACGTAGAGTTCTATAAATATTATTTTATAAGAAAATGGAATATTTTATTTAATATTTTTATTTAATTTGAATAGCTATAATTTCACTTTAAATTGATGAATTAGATAACGAAACTTATTTTTAGACATGAAATTGATGCTTATTACTCGTATATCATATTTTCACCAGGTTTCAAATTTTTTGGGTAAAATTGACCAAAATACCCTTGTGTGGTAGAAATTATTTTTGTTTGTTTTTTATTTAAAAATAGTTTATATTCCCTTAAAACATGATATTTAGTATTTGTTGCTCACAGAGGAGACGTAAAATTGATGCAAGAGCCTTGTGAGGTTTTGGTTGACATTCCGGGTAATGAATGTCTATTGAGACATCGCGACAGTTGTCACAAGCTCGAAGGGAGGTCGTTACAACTTAAAGTAAGTAATAAGGCTTTTGAAGGCATTAGATGGACTCTTCTTGTCAATGGATGGCTTTCGCTTCACGTTTCCTAATGTAAACATCCAATTATGATATGTTTTAACCAAAAATGAAAAAAAAAATTTAGTTTAAAATCATTTGTAAAGTTATAAAACCACTTAAAGTGAGTAACATGACTTTCAAAGGCATTAGTCACTATAAATTGACTTCTCTTGTGAATGGATGGCTTTCGCTTGATGTTTCCCAATGCAAACATCAAATTATCATCTATTTTAACAAAAAATTGAGAAATATTCAATTTTAAAGCTATTTATAAAGTTATAAAACCATTTAAAGCAAGTAACAAGGCTTTTGAAGGCATGAGTGACAAAAAATGGACTTTTCTTGTCAATGGATGGCTTTCACTTCATGTTTCCCAATTCAAACAACTAGTTATGATCTGTTTTTACAAAAAATGAAAGAAAATTCAACTTAAAGTCATTTATAAAGTTATAAAACTATTTAAAGCGAGTAACAAGGCTTTCAAAGGTATGAGTGACTATAAATGGACTTTTCTTCTCATTGGATGGCTTTCGCTTCATGTCCCCTAACGTAGACAACAAATTATGATTTGTTTTAACCAAAAATGAAAAAATATTCAATTTAAAATCATTTATAAAGTTTTAAAACTACTTAAAGCCACTAACAAGGCTTTCAAAGGCATTTGTGACTACAAATGAACTTTTCTTGTCAATGGACGGCTTTCGCTTTATATTTCCTAATTCAAACAACTAGTAATGATCTTTTTTTACTAAATATGAAAGAAAATTTAACTTAAAATTATTAATAAAGTTATAAAATCACTGAAAATGAGTAACAAGGCTTTCGAAGGCATGAGTGACAACAAATGGACTTTTCTTGTCAATGAATGGGTTTTACTTCACATTTCCCAATACAAGCATCCAATTATGATATGTTTTATCCAAAAATAATTCAATTCAAAATCACTTATAAAGTTATAAAACCACTTAAAGCAAGCAACAAGGCTTTCGAAGGCATGAGTGACTACAAATGGACTTTTCTTGTCAATGGATGGCTATCGCTTCATGTTTCCTAATTAAAAAAACTGGTTATGTTCTGTTTGTACCAAAAATGAAAGAAAATTCAACTAAAAATCATTTACAAAGTTATAAAATCATTTAAAGCGAGTAATAAAAAATTCGAAGGCTTGAGTGACTATAAATGGACTTTTCTTCCCATTGGATAGCTTTCGTTTCACGTCTTTTGGTGGAAACAACAAATTTTGAAATGCTTTAACCAAAAATGATAACAATTTCAATTTAAAATAATTTATAAAGTTATAAAACCATTTAAGGTGAGTAACAAGGCTTTTGAAGGCATGAGTGACTACAAATGGACTTTTCTTGTCGATGGATGGCTTTTGCTTCATGTTTTCGGATTCAAACAACTAGTACTATTCTGTTTTTACCAAAAGTGAAAGAAAATTCAACTTAAAATTATTTATAAAGTTATAAAACCATTTAAAGCGAGTAACAAGACTTTCAAAGGCATAAGTGACTATACATGGGCTTTTCTTCTCATTAGATGGCTTTCACTTCACGTTTCCTGATGCAAACAACAAATTATGATATGTTTTTAACCAAAAATGAAAACGATTCAATTCAAAACCATTTATAAAGTTGTAAAATCATATACAGCGAGTAACAAGGCTTTCGAAGGCATGAATGACTACAAATGGACTTTTCTTGTAATTGGATGAGTTTCGCTTCATGTATTCAGATTCAAAGAACTAGTTATGATTTGTTTTGATCGAAAATGAAGGGAAATTCAACTTAAAATCATTTATGAAGTTATAAAACAACTTAAAGCAAGTAACAAGGCTTTCAAAGATATGAGTGATAACAAATGGACTTTTCTTGTCAATGAATGGGTTTTGCTTCACATTTCCCAATACAAGCATGCAATTATGATATGTTTTAACCAAAAATGAAAAACAATTCAATTCAAAATCACTTATAAAGTTATTAAACCACTTAAAGCGAGTAACAGGGCTTTCAAAGGCATGAGTGACTACAAATGAACTTTTCTTGTCAATGGATGGCTTTCGCTTCATGTTTCCTAATTCAAAAAATTAGTTTTGTTCTGTTTTGACCAAAAATAAAAGAAAATTCAATTATGATCTGTTTTAACTTGAGATGAAAAACATTTTGAATTTAAATCATTTATATGATTATAAACCCGAGTAAAGTGAGTAACTAGGCTTTTAAAGGTATGACTGACTATAAATGGACTTTTCTTGTCAATGCACGATTTTTCCTTACGTTTCCTAGTGCAATCAACAAATTATGATCTGTTTTAACCAAAAATGAAACAAAATTCAAGTTAAAATCATTTATAAGATTATAAAACCATTTAAAGTAAGTAACTAGGCTTTCGAAGGTATGAAGGACTATAAATGAGCATTTCTTCTTAATGCATAGCTTTCGCTTCATGTTTCTTGATGCAAATGACAAATTATGATCTGTTTAAACCAAAAATGAATAAAAATAAATTTAAAATTATTTATAAAGTAACAAAATCACTTAAAGCAAGTAACAAGGCTTTTGAAGGCATTAGTGACTATAAATGGACTCTTCTTGTCAAATTTTGGCTTTCACTTCATGTTTCCTAATGTAAACATCTAATTATGATATGTTTTAACCAAAAATAAAAAAAAATCATTTTAAAATCATTTGTAAAGTTATAAAGCCACTTAAAGCGAGTAACAGAGCTTCCGAAAGCATCAGTCACTATAAATGGACTTCTCTTGTCAACAGATGCCTTTCGCTTGATGCTTCCCAATGCAAACATCAAATTATCATCTATTTTAACAAAAAAATGAGAAATATTCAATTTTAAAACTATTTATAAAGTTATAAGATCATTTAAAGCAAGTAACAAGGCTTTCGAAGGCATGAGTGACTACAAATGGACTTTTCTTGTCAATGAATGGCTTTCGCTTCACGTTTCCCTATTCAAACAGCTAGTTTTGATCTATTTTTACCAAAAATAAAAGCAAATTCAACTTAAAGTCTTTTATAAAGTTATAAAACCATTTATAACGAGTAACAAGGCTTTAGAAGGCATGAGTGACTATAAATGGACTTTTCTTCTCATTGGATGGCTTTCACTTCATGTCTCCCGATGTAGACAACAAATTATGATTTGTTTTAAACAAAAATGAAAAAAAATATTCAATTTAAAATCATTTATAAAGTTATAAAACCACTTAAAGTGACTAACAACGCTTTCAAAGACATGAGTGACTACAAATAGACTTTTCTTGTCAATGAACAACTTTCGCTTCATGTTTCCTTATTCAAACAACTAGTAATGATATGTTTTTACCAATTATGAAAGAAAATTCAACTTAAAATCATTTATAAAGTTATAAAATCACTGAAAGCGAGTAACAAGGCTTTCAAAGGCATGAGTGGTAACAAATGGACTTTTCTTGTAAATGAATGGGTTTTTGCTTCACGTTTCCCAATACAAGCATCCAATTATGATATGTTTTAACCAAAAATAAAAAAAATCAATTCAAAATCACTTATAAAGTTATAAAACAACTTAAAGTGAGCTACAAGGCTTTCAAAGGCATGAGTGACTACAAATGGACTTTTTTTGTCAATGGATGGCTTTCGCTTCACGTTTCTTGATTCAAAAAATTGGCTATGTTCTGCTTTTACCAAAAAATGGTAGAAAATTCAACTAAAAATCATTTATAAAGTTTTAAAATCATTTAAAGCGAGCAATAAGAAATTCGAAGGCTAAAGTGACTATAAACGGACTTTTCTTCTCATTGGATGGCTTTCGTTTCATGTTTCTTGGTGGAAACAACAAATTTTGATATGCTTTAACTAAAAATGATAACAATTTCAATTTAAAATAATTTATAAAGTTATAGAACTATTTAAGGCGAGTAACAAGGCTTTTGAAGGCATGAGTGACTACAAATGGACTTTTCTTGTCAATGGATGGTTTTCGCTTCATGTTTCCTAATTCAAACAACTAGTAATGATCTGTTTTTACCAAAAGTGAAATAAAATTCAACTTAAAATCATTTATAAAGTTATAAAACCATTTAAAGCGAGTAATAAGGCTTTCAAAGGCATGAGTGACTATACATGGGCTTTTCTTCTCATTGAATGGCTTTCGCTTCATGTTTCCCTATGCAAACAATAAATTATGATATGTTTTTAACCAAAAATGAAAAAACTTCAATTTAAAACCATTTATAAAGTTGTAAAATCACTTACAGTGAGTAACAAGGCTTTCAAAGGCATGAGTGACTACAAATGGACTTTTCTTGTCAATGGATGGCTTTCGCTTCATGTTTTCATATTCAAACAACTAGTTATGATTTGTTTTTATAAAAAATGAATGAAATTTCAACTTAAAATCATTTATAAAGTTATAAAACTATTTAAAGTGAGTAACAAGGCTTTCAAAGGCTTGAGTGACTACAAATGGACTTTTCTTCTCATTGGATGGTTTTCGCTTCACATTTTCAGATGTAGACAACAAAATATGATATTTTTTAACCAAAAATGACAAAAATTCAATTCAAAATCATTTATAAAGTGATAAAACCACTTCAAACGAGTAATAAGGCTTTCAAAGGCATGAGTGACTATATATGGACCTTTCTTGTCAATGGATGGGTTTTGGTTCACTCTTCCCATTACAAGCATCCAATTATGATATGGTTTAACCAAAAACGGAAAGACAATTCAATTTAATATCATTTCTAAAGTTATAAAACCACTTAAAGTGAGTAACAAGGCTTTCGAAAGCATGAGTGACTATAAATGGACATTTGTTGTCAATGGAGGGCTTTCGCATGATGTTTCCCAATGCAAACATCAATTATCATATGTTTTAACCAAAAACAAGAAACATTCAATTTTAAAACCTTTTATAGGATTATAAAACCATTTAATGTGAGTCACTAGGCTTTCAAAGGCATGTTGACTATAAATGGACTTTTCTTGCTAATGGATGGCTTTCGCTTCACGTTCCCCGATGCAAATATCAAATTATGATTTTCTCGCTGCAGCAAAATGACATTCTTGATTTGCATATGTTTCGACTTTCCAAGCATATCTCCCACTAAAGAAGTCCAATGGACATGATTTTTAAGTCTTTAGAAAACCAAGAGGCTGGGCTACAACTTTGTTGTTTACTACTTTGCCCATTTCTGATCAGAAAGTGGTCAAAATCTTTGTCAAATTGAGAGCACTACACCAAAATTTTGGAACCACCCGAGAGTTTCTCGCTGCAGCGAGAATCCATTTTTGCTGCAACAAAATTCCTCGTTGAATTCTCATTGCAATGAAATTCAAAGCATAGATTAAGGCTACCTACCCGAGAGTTTCTTGTTGCAGCAAAAATGAATCTCACTGCAGTGAGAAACAAAGCAATTAGTTAAAGGGGTCTTGTTACATCAAAAAGCCATTTTCTTGCTGAAATGAAAAGCAATTTGGGAGAAATTAATAATGCCAACATACAACCCAATCACGAATATTTTCATAAACTTTCTATAACATATATATATATACACATACATCATCATGCATATCACCGTTGCCTCACCCAACTCATGTGCAACCTCCACATCACACATATAGCTGGAGTCATCGTGTGCACCCCCACATCATGCACAACTAATGCCATTGTGTGCAACCCCCACATCGCGCACAACAATGTCATCCTCCACACTCCCACACCCTGTCATCGCCGGCATGTGCATCCCCACATCGTGCACACGAATGGTTATATTCATTACACAATATTATCTACCAATGTACAATACATACATATATATATATATATATATATATATCAACATATAAAGGGATTTTGCAAATTCATTGCAATCACATTTCACAACGCAAAAATGTTTCGTCAAAGGCTTGTTCCCGTATGCATTTTGAAGAAAAGATAATTAAACAATTCAAGTGATTCGTTCAAACGTATATGCATCTACCCAAATCATTTTAGTGCAGGTTCACTCATTGGTATTTGTTAAATCTTTACCCAACTCCAAGTTCCTCTAATGGTCCAAATGGGGCGGTGGGGCTTCGTTGGAACCTTGGTAACTTTATAATTGAATCCCTTTCTAAGAGTTTTCAAGTTATTGTATAAGCTCTCTCTTTCTCTCTCTAAAACACCTAGCTAGTGAGAGAAAGTATAGGAGTAAGACCTTTGAGGGTTTTTAAGGTGAAAGAGTAAAAGATTATGAAAAACCCTATAACAAGGTGTCACGACCCGGTACTCTCCTCGAGCCCGTGACAACTGCCGCGATGTCTCGATAGACATTCATTACCCTGAATGCCAATCGAAACCTCGCAATGCTTAATATTAGTTTTCGCACCTCCCTTGTGAGCAATAATTACTAAATATCATATTTTAAAAGATTATAAGCTATTTCCAAATCAAAACAATAATGAAAAAAGATTTTCTATCACACAAAGGCATTTTCGTCATTTTTCTCAAAAATTTTGAAACCTGTTGAAAATATAATATATAGGGGAAAATACACATTTCATAACTAAAAACAAGTTTTTATGTCTAAAACATTCATTTAGGGTGAAATTGTAGCTAATAGAATAAAATAAAAATATTAAATGAAATATTTCATTTTCTTATAAAATAATATTTATAGAACTCTGCGTAAATAATTTTTGTAATGTAAAAGCCAAATAAATCCATATATATAGTAACACAAATAACCAAAGTATGTAATTTAATTTACAATGATGTGTGGGCCCCAAATGACCAAAGGTAACAAAGGTTGTGGACCTACAATTTCTGAGGAGGTGAGTCCAATAATAACCCTTGACGTAATCAGCTATTTACGGACTGTCGTGATCCTGGAATGAGTGGAAAAGAGGGTGGTGAGTTTATATAAACTCAGTGAGTAAACAAACATCATCTAAAATATCTAAAGTCGAGTAAATGGAGACAACTTAAAATAGTTCATCGTACTATGATTCATAACGTTTCAAACTCATTTCAACTAAATAAAATAGTTTCATTTCACTCAAATAATCAACATGGCTTATGAATTTCTTAAAAATTTGGCTCGTGCCAAAAATTATTCTCGGGGATACCTTGGCCGGGGCATCCAACCGAGTCCACCAAGGCTGTTAAAGAAAAGTTCATATACGCATAAAACACATTTTTACGTTTAAAAGCATAGCCGTTCCTTGGCGTTGGTCGAGTTCACCCTCACGTGGTGGTTTAGCGTGTAGTGAACTCTAAAGCTTTACCTCAGGAGATACCCTCTGTGTCTCTCTTATCGAGGTAAAATATAATCGGGTTTACCGTGCCTCTCTTTGATAGGCTGGTCCATGGAAACCCACCACTACAGTGACTAATCAATATCCCACCAAATCAATAAAAGTTTCGACAGCATGACATGGCAATTATATTACCACCCAACCTGTTAAGGCAAAACAAACAGTTCATGCAATTTCAACACAATTTCCAATTCAGCCATTAATGCCAATATCACCATAAGCCATTCAATTCAAACCATAAATTTACAACACAATCAAACAGTCTCCAATTACTCAATTTCTAAAATCATCATTCAATTTCAAAATGTTTTATAAAACTCATTTCATTTAATCACATTTTACTTATAAAACATAAGGATTTACCATTTAAACTCATTTTTCTATAAAATCACAAAAACGAATAAAAACTACTTTAGATAATTAAGACGATAATAAGGTTACTCACAATATCGGGAGTCGAAGTACTCCTAGTCCTGGTCTTCAGGTACAATCTCATTACCCTTATCGGAAGTTTCACCACCTAAACATAATGCACAACGAGCAATTTACTATATTTGTACTAAACCGTTATAAAACTAATTTAGGCTCTATATGAATGCATGAAATGGAATGCGAAATGTTCAGATTATTATCTAAATATGGTCTTCTACGTAGCTTTAATTATGTATCAAAATAAAATGGTATTGGCCTAATTCGATCTATACACCGGTTAATTGGCCAATATATCCAATTCAACTCCAATTAACCTTATTCCACTTCCAACACTTCAAGTCATCAATTACAAGTTAAATAATATGTAATATCACAAAAATCCATCATCAATATCTTCCTTGTAAAATTCGGCCATTAAAGGTTTAGTGTAGAACATATAATTTTCACGCTTTATTTTTACACCTTACATCATAAAACAACTAAAAACACCTAAATAACATGAAATTCATCAAAGTCCATGATCCAATTTCTCTCTTGAAAATTTCAGCCAAGGAGTGTGGGTAAAGGGCATGAAATTTCTTGCTTGTTTTTCATGCTAAACATCACCAAACAACTAAAAACACTAAGATACCTTGAAATCTAACCAAATAAATCATCAAATCTTCTCTCCCTATATTTGGTCAGCCATGAATCCTTCATGAGATCTTGAATTTTAACCATGGTAATTAAAAAGAATGCATAGGAAAGGTAGATCACAAGTTAGAATTAAGAAATTTTACCTTTACTTGCTTAATTCCTTGAAATCCAATGAATTTTCTCTTGATTTTCTTCTCTAGGGTTTGTTCTATGCTTTTTCCCTTTTGTTCTTGCCTTGGCCGGCCAAGAGAAATGAGATGGGAGAGTTTTAGTTGTGTTTATAAAGGAAAATATAATAATATTAAAGCTTGACACTTGTCACCATGTGATTGGTCCATACATAAAACTTAATAATTAAGCATTTCTTCTCCACCACATAAAATCCCTCAATTATCCAAAGTAAAAATTTAATTTCATGGGTTTGACAAGTGTCAAGGTGGTGTAAAATTCCAAAAATTCTAATTACGTCCTTGTGGACACGTGAAATGACCTTTTTACCTTTATGTTCGAAAAATTGTCGAAATTAAAATTTTTCACTTCTCAAGCTCAAATTATGTTCCAAATAGTCAAACTTGATCAAAATTTCATCCACCATCCCAAATATGCCCTCGGGTCAAAAAATGACCATTTTACCCCTACATTATGAAAATTTCAATTTAACTTCAAATCAATCCCTGAACTCCGAATCACCATAGTAAGTCATTCTAAGATTCAATAACTTTCAATTGCATCTTAAAATCTTTATTTGAACTAGTTTGAGGCTTAAATCAACTTAGTTATACCACTAAGTACACTACCGACTTTTGATGATTTTTTCGAGGTATTCAAGTATGCAAGCATGTTGTCAAATACATGAATGACATGTCAAGTATATTATAGAGTAGGGCTTGACACAAGGTGTGTAAAAGCATGAAATTTGGGGTTAATTTGAGAGGGTGATGGAAGCTTTGAGAGAGGCTTTCATGGAGGATGAAAGAAACGTGAGTTGGGATGAGAAGAAGAAGAAGAAGCTGCTAGAGAAATGAAGAAGCTACGGGAAAAATGATATTTATAGCTAAAGCTTATCCAAACTTTACTTAAATTACGAAAATGCCCTTAACAAGTTGGCTTGTCTTTCTCCAATCCTTTGTGCAATCTTTTTACTCTTCTAACACTGGGACAAAGTCCATAATAGTCTAGAAATACTCGGGTTCACAAAAACTTAAAAATTTTGACTCGAGATGAAAAATGACCATTTTACCCCTACTTTGAAAATCATCATTATTTTTATTTTCTTTGTCATTTTATCCTTATTTTCATCATTCATTTATGCCTTAGGCTTACTTAGGCCTTAATATTGTTTGAAACCTACTTCTAGGAGCTCATTAAGGAAAATGACGAAATTACCCCTAGTCCATTTTATCGCATCTACTTCTAATTACGTGTCTATGGAGATCAAGGTTTCACATTCCACTAGCCTTCTAGGGCACCAAACATCTTACTTTATCTTGATTCACATCCGAATCATCTTTTATCTCACAAATTCTTCCCTGATAAAATATTATTATTTTATTATTATCTCTTCGCGTGCTGAATATTTTATCTTAAATTACTCTTTTCACTCGTCTGCATCCTTTGGCACTTAAATCAGCATTCAATGCCCTTTATCTCATTGATAAGGTCATATTGACTTCTACACGAGGGTATTGGATGTCACATGTTCCTTTCCTATGTTCACTCACTAGGTTTATACTTATCCTTTTCAACTTCATGTTTTAGTTTTCAAGTTCGTAGATAGTTGGATCTTAGGTAAAGAAGCTTCCTCCTATTCATCTTATGGTAGGTTTGCTAGAACACTCCATGATAGTATCCACGCCAGAGTCACTCCGTTGATAGTCAAGGTCTTTTATATGTGTATTGGTTATTTACATGTAATTCATGAGATTTGTTGCAAACACTGTATGTTTGGTTTGCATGATAATGTCACCATGGGTTGGCAAATGGTAATATTATTTTATGAATGGTATTGTTCAATTGCCATGATTTATTTTTGAAAGGAAATTATTTTTGAAAAAAAATGAATTAAGAACCTTAGAGGTAAAAAAGGGACAGGTAGTCTAATAAACAAGTTTCATGGAAAGGCTTGCTTGGGCCTAGTGGGCCACGCCTATTGGGACCTTGCGCCAGCCATGGCCCAAGAATTGGGCTGTGACAGTTGGTTTTACCAAAAATAAAAGAAAATTCAACTTAAAATCATTTATAAAGTTATAAAACCATTTAAAGTGAGTAACAAGGCTTTCGAAGGCATTAGTGACTATAAATGGACTTTTCTTCTCATTGAATAGCTTTCGCTTCACGTCTCTCGATGTAGACAATAAATTATGATCCGTTTTAACCAAAAATGAAAAATATTCAATTTAAAATCATTTATAAAGTTATAAACCACTTAAAGCGAGTAACAAGGCTTTCGAAGGCATGAGTGACTACAAATGGACTTTTCTTGTCAATGGACGGCTTTTGCTTCATGTTTCTTGATTCAAAGAACTAGTAATGATCTGTTTTTACCAAAACTGAAAGAAAATTCAACTTAAAAATCATTTATAAAGTTAGAAAATCATTTAAAGTGAGTAACAAGGCTTTCAAAGGCATTAGTGACTATACATGGACTTTTCTTCTCATTGGATGGCTTTCGCTTCATGTTTCCTGATTCAAACAACTAGTAATGATATGTTTTTGCAAAAATGAAGGAAAATTCAATTGAAAATGAGTTATAAAGTTATAAAACCATTTAAAGCAAGTAATAAAGCTTTCAAAGGCATGAGTGACTATAAATGGACTTTTCTTCTCATTGGATGGCTTTCGCTTCACATTTCCTAATGTAAACAACAAATTATGATCTTTTTTAACCAAAAATGAAAAAACAATTCAATTTAAAATCATTTATAAAGTCATAAAACTACTTCAAGCGAGTAACAAGGCTTTCAAAGGTATGAGTGACTATACATGGACGTTTATTGTCAATGGATGGGTTTTACTTCACTTTTCCTAGTACAAGCATCCAATTATGATATTTATTACCCAAAAATGGAAACAAATTCAATTTAAAATAATTTTTAAAGTTATAAAACTACTTAAAGCGAATAACAAGGCTTTCCAAGGTATGAGTGACTATAAATGGACGTTGTTGTCAATGGAAGGCTTTCGCTTGATGTTTCCCGATGCAAACATCAAATTATCATATGTTTTAACCAAAAACGAGAAACATTCAATTTTAAAATCATTTCTAGGATTATAAAACCATTTAAGGGAGTCATTAGGCTTTCAAAGGCATGTTGACTATAAATGGACTTTTCTTGCTAATGGATGGCTTTCGCTTCACGTTCCCTGATGCAAATATCAAATTATGATTTTTTTGGAACAAAAATGAAAAAAATTCAATTTTAAAATCATTTATAAGATTCTAAAACCATTTAAAGCGAGTAACAAGTCTTTCAAAGGCATGAGTGACTATAAATGGACTTTTTTTGCCAATCGATGGCTTTCGCTTCATGTTTCCCGATGCAAACTTCTAATTATGATCTGTTTGAACAAAAAATGAAAAAAAAAATCAATTCAAAATCACTTATAAAGTTATAAAATCATTTAAAGTGAGTAACTAGGCTTTTGAAGGCATAAGTGACTATAAATGGACTCTTCTTGTCAATGGATGGTTTTTTTTCACATTTCCCAATGCAAATAACAAATTATAGTCTGGTTTAACCAAAAATGAAAAAAATTTCAATTTAAAATCATTTATAAAGTGATAAAACCACTTAATACGAGTAACACGACTTTCAAAGGCATGAGTGACTACAAATGGACCTTTTTTGTCAATGGATGGCTTTCACTTCACATTTATCGATTCAAACAACTAGTTATGCAAAGCCTGACCTTATAAAATACTTGTCATGACATACACGTGATGATAGCATGATTGCATGCTAGGAGAGTCCTGAAAAATTTACAAAAGTAGGTATTGTACCTAGAGGGACAACAAAGTTGATTTAAGCCTCGAACTAGATCAAATAGAGATTTTAGGGTAAAATTAAAAATTTTACAATCTAGGAATGATTTTAAATGGTGATTCGGAGTTCGAGGATTGATTTGGAGTCAAATTGGAATTTTCATGACCTAGGGGCAAAATGGTCATTTTGCTACTCGAGATTAAGATGTGAGTGTTGGATGAAATTTTTGACTAAAATTGATCAAGATTGACTATTTAGAACATAATTTGAGTTTGAGAAGTGAAAAATTTTAATTTCGATATTTTTTTGAGCATAGGGGTAAAATAGTCATTTTGTCACCCCAGGGGCAAAATTGTAATTTTACACCACCCGATACTTTTCCAGCACATGAATTTTATCTAATTTTATCATGGATAATTGAAGGAATTTAAGTGGTGGAGAGAGAAAGCTTAATAGTTAAGAAATTACAAATGGACTAATAATGTGGTGACACGTGTCAAGTTTATATCCATTATTTATTTAGCTTTAAAATAAGTATAAAATCAGCCTATTTTCTTTTATATGGCCGGCCAAACCAAGAACAAAGAAGAACAAAGGGAGAAAAGAAAAACAAAAACCCTAGGTGAAGAATTTCAAGAGAAAAGTGTGGGAAATTCAAGGAAACAAGTGACAAAAGGTAAAATTTCTTGATTTTGACTTGTGATCTACCTTTCCCATGCATTTCTCCTCATTTTCCATGGTTAAATTACATGTTTTCATGATGAATTCATGGCTGGTCGTAATAGGTATGGAGAGAGAATGATGTTAGATTGATTTGATTCTAAGTTATGTTAGTGTTTTTAGTTAGTTTACCATGTCTAGAAACAAAACAACAAGAAAAGAGTTCATATTCCCCACCACCCATCAATGGCCGAACCTACCTTGTGTTGAGTGAGGATGAATTTGATTTTTATTTTAAGAGAATTGGTTAGAAAATGATGAATTATGGTGTGAAAAAGTAGTAGGAAAAATCACGATGTTAATGCACCATTATTGACCGAAATTTCTAAGAAGAAAAGTGAAGATAGTTTTGCCAAATTTTAGGTTATTTGACTTGAGTTTGGTGAATTAAGATATTGGAAAAGAAATGGAGCAATTTGGAGCTAAATTGGACGTGTTAGCCAATTAATCGGATGATAAGACAAATTAGGTTAATACCGAATTTAGATGGGCACTCGTGCATTTTGCATTCCATATCATGCATTAGTAGTTTAAATTAATTTAAATTCAAATTAGTACCAATGAAGTAAGTTTCTTGATTTTGTACTGTATTAAGGTGGTGAGTCCTCCAATAAAGATAAGAAAATTGCACCCGAGGACCAGTAGTCTAGGTACTTCAAAAATCCCCACTCTAGACATCGTGGGTAACCTTATCATCATTTTAATTATCTAAAGTATGTTTTAACTCGGTTTTGGTGAAATTTTATGAAAAATGGGTTAAATGGCTAATTTTAGGTTTTATAAACAAAAATGTGTTTAAATGAAAAGATTTTATAAATTGTCTTAAAACGAAATAACGATTTTGAAAATAGAGTAATTGGAGACCACCGGTACGTTGTAAATTTATGATTGGAAATTGATAGCTTATGTTATATTGTTATTGTGTTGGCATGACTGGCTAGGCTGTGTTTTATGAATTGTATGAATTGTTTTATTTTACCCTTGTAGGCTGGGTAGTAAAATATTAGCCCTGTCATGCTGTCAAAATTTTATTGTATGGTGGATTTAGCTTGCTGCAGTAGGCGGATTTTGTGGACCAGCCTATTAGAGGGGCACGAAATCTGGATATATATATATATGTACCTCAGTCAGAAAGGCGCGTAGGGTATCTCCTGAGGTATGGTTAGAGTTCACGTCACACTGAACCATCTCGTGACGATGAACTCCGCTAACGCCAAGGAACGGCTGTGTTTTTCAAACTAATAATTTGTTTATGTGTATACAAAATTTTTAAACAGCCTTGGCAGACTCGGTTAGATGCCTTGGCCAAGGTATCCCCGAGAATGATTTTGGCAGGAGCCAAGCTTTTGAAATACTCAGAAGCCATGTTGATTATTTAAATGAAATGAGTATTTATGTGATGAAAAACATATTTAGATGAAATGTTTTAATAGTCTCCTTTTACTTGACTTTAGATATTTTAAATGATGTTTGTTTACTCGCTGGGATTTTATAATCTCACAACTCTCCTTTCCCTCCATTTCAGGCTCAGAATAGACTATAGATAGCTAATCTCATCGAGGACTACCATTGGACTTGCATTTTCCAAACTGTAGGTTCACAGTCCTCTTTACTTTTGTTTATTCAGGGCCCACTTGTTATTGTAAATTAAATTAAATACTCTAGCTTACTGTACTACAGTATGTATGAATTTATTTAAATTTTATGCTATAAAAATTATTTACGTATAACTCTAAAAATATTGTTTTATAAGAAAATAGAATATTTTACTTAACATTTCTTTTATTTTCTTATTATATCTAAATAATCGAAATTTCGTTTTAAATGAAGATTTTAGACTTTAAAACTCATTTTGATTATGAATTATGTGTTTTGTACTTGTATATTACATTTTAGCCGGTTTCGAACTTTTGGGAAAAAAATGAGTAAAATACCCCTGTGAGACAGAAATTATTATTTTATTTGGTTTGAGTTGGAAACAGCTTAAAATCTTTTAGAACATGATTTTTGTCAACGGTTACTCACGGGGGAAATGAGATACTGATATTAAGCCTGCGGGGTCTTGGTCGGCATTCTGGGTAATGAATGTCTATCGAGATACCGCAGTGGATGTCATTGGCTCGAGGAGAGTACCGGGTCGTGACAAGTTATGTTATCTTTTTACCAAAAATGAAAGACAATTCAACTGAAAATCATTTACAAAGTTATAAAATTATTTAAAACGAGTAACAAGAAATTCGAAGGCTTGAGTGACTTTAAATGGACTTTTCTTCTCATTGGATGGCTTTTGCTTCACATTTCTTAGTGCAAACAACAAATTTTGATATGCTTAACCAACTATGATAACAATTTCAACATAAAATAATTTATAAAATTATAAAACTACTTAAAGCGAGTAATAGGGCTTTTAAAGGCATGAGTGACTACAAATAGACTTTTCTTGTCAAAGGATGGCTTTTGCTTCATGTCTCATGATTCAAACAACTAGTAATGATTTGTTTTTACAAAAAAAAATGAAAGAAAATTCAATTGAAAATCATTTATAAAGTAAAAAAACCATTTCAAGCGAGTAACAAGGATTTTAAAGGCATGAGTGACTACAAATGGACTTTTCTTGTCAATAGATGACTTTCACTTCACATTATTCCGATTCAAACAACTAGTTATGATATGTTTTTATCAAAAATGAAAGAAAATTCAACTTGAAATCATTTATAAAGTTATAAAACTGTTTAAAGCGAGTAACAAGGCTTTCGAAGGCATAAGTGACAACAAATGGACTTTTCCTGTCAATAAATGTGTTTTGCTTCACGTTTCCCGATACAAGCGTCCAATTATGATATGTTTTAACTAAAAATGAAAAAAAATTCAATTCAAAATCACTTGTAAAGTTAGAAAACTGGATAAAGTGAGTAACAAGGCTTTCAAAGGCATGAGTGACTATAAATGGACGTTTGTTGTCAATGGATGGCTTCCGTTTCATGTTTCCTAATTCAATTACCAAATTATGTTTTGTTTTAACCATAAAAAAATGAAAATTAAAGTTAAAATCATTTATAAATTATAAATCCAGTTAAAGCGGGTAATTACGCTATCGAAGGCATGAGTGACTATAGATGGACTTTCATGCCAATGGATAGCCTTTGTTTCATGTTTCCTGATACAAACATCAAATTATGATTTTTTTTTGAACCAAAATGAGAAAAATTAAATTTTAAAATCATCTATAAGATTATAAAACCATATAAAGTGAGTAACTAGGCTTTCGAAGGCATTAGTGACTCTAAATGGACTTTTCCTGTCAATGGATGGCTTTCGCTTACATTTCCTCGATGCAAACAACAAATTATGATATGTTTTAACCAAAAATGAAAGAAAATTCAGCTTAAAATTATTTATAAGATTATAAAACTATTTAAACTGAGTAACTAGACTTTTGAAGGCATGGATGACTATAAATGAACTTTTCTTTTCAATAGCAAGCTTTTGCTTCATGTTTCTTTGTGCAAACAACAAATTTTGATCAATTTTAACCAAAAATGATAACAATTTTAATTTAAAATTATTTATAAAGTTATAAAACCACTTAAAGCGAGCAACAAGGCTTTCGAAGGTGTGAGTAACTACAAATGGACTTTTCTTGTCAATGGATGACTTTCGCTTCACATTTCCCAATTCAAACAACAAGTTATGTTCTGTTTTTACCAAAAATTAAAGAAAATTCAACTGAAAATTATTTACAAAGTTATACATTCATTTAAAGCAAGTAACAAGAATTTTGAAGGATTGAGTGACTATAAATGGACTTTTCTTCTCATGGGATGGCTTTCGCTTCACGTTTCTTGGTGCAAACAACAAATTTTGATATGCTTTAACCAAAAATTATAACAATTTAAATTTAAAATAATTTATAAAGTTATAAAACCACGAGTAATAAGGCTTTCGAAGGCATGAGTGACTACAAATTGACTTTTCTTGTCAATGGATGGCTTTCGCTTCATGTTTCCTGATTCAAACAACTAGTAATGATTTGTTTTTACCAAAAATGAAAGAAAATTCAACTTAAAATCATTTATAAAGTTATAAAACCACTTAAAGCGAGTAACAAGGCTTTCAAAGGCATGACCGACTATAAATGGACTTTTCTTCTCATTGGATGACTTTTGCTTCACGTTTCTCGATACAAACAACAAATTATGATTTCTTTTGACCAAAAATGAAAAAAAATCCAATTTAAAATCATTTATAAAGTTATAAAACCACTTAAAGCGAGTAATAAGCTTTTGAAGGCATTAATGACTATATATGGGCTTTTCTTGTCAATGGATGGGTTTTGCTTCACGTTTTCTATTACGACATCCAATTATGATATTTTTTAATAAAAAATGGAAAACAAATTCAATTTAAAGTCATTTGTAAAGTCATAAAACCACTTAAAGCGAGTAAGAAGGCTTTCGAAGGCATGAGTGACTATAAATGGGCTTCTGTTATCAATGGATGGCTTTCGCTTCATGTTTCTTGTTGCAAATAACAAATTATCATCTGTTTTAACTAAAAAAGAGAAACATTCAATTTTCAAACCATTTATAGGATTATAAAACCATTTAAAGGGAGTAACTAGGCTTTCAGAGGCATGCTGACTATAAACAGACTTTTCTTGTCAATGGATGGCTTTCGTTCCATATTTCCTAATGCAAACAACAAATTATGGTCTCTTTTAGCGAAAAATGAAAAAAAAATCTCAACTTAAAATCATTTATAAGATTATAAAGCCATTTAAAGCAAGCAGCTAGGCGTTTGAAGCCATGAGTGACTATAAATGGACTTTTCTTATTAATGGAAGGCTTTCGCTTACGTTTCCCAATGCAAACAATAAATGATTATCTGTTTTAATGAAAAATGAAAGAAAACTCAATTTAAAATTGTCTCCAAAGTTATAAAACCACTTAAAGCTAGTAAATAGGCTTACGAAGGCATGAGTGACTACAAATGGACTTTCTTGCCAATGGATGGCTTTTTCTTCACGTTTCTCGATGTAAACAACTAGTTATGATCTATTTTTACCAAAAATGAAAGAAAATTCAACTTAAAATCATTTATAAAGTTATAAAACCATTTAAAGCGAGTAAAAGGCTTTTGAAGGCATGAGTGACTATAAATGAACTTTTCTTCTCATTGGATAGCTTTCGCATCATGTTTCCCAATGCAAACATCTAATTATGATCTGTTTTAACTTGAGATGAAAAAAATTTTGAATTAAAATCATTTATAAGATTATAAACCCGTCTAAAGCGAGTAACTCAACTTTCGAAGGCACGAGTAACTATAAATGGCCTTTTTTTCTCATTGAATGGGTTTCGCTTCACGTTTCCCCATGCAGACAACAAATTATGATCTGTGTTTACCCAAAAATGATAAAGAATTCAATTTAAAATCATTTATAAAGTTATAAAACCACTTAAAATAAGTAATAAGGCTTTCGAAGGCATAAGTGACTATAAATGAACTTTTCTCATCAATGGATGGCTTTTGCTTCATGTTTCCTAATCCAAGCATCCAACTATGATGTGTTGTAACAAAAAATAAAAAAAAAACTAAATTTAAAATTATTTATAAAGTTATAAAATCACTTAAAGCGAGTAACAAGACTTTCAAAGGCATGAGTGACTATAAATAGACTTTTCTTATTAATGGATAGCTTTTGCTTCATGTTTCCCAATGAAAACATCAAATTATCGTCTGTTTTAACCAAAAATAACAACCATTCAATTTAAAACTATTTAAAGCAAGTAATTAGGCTTTCAAAGGCATGATGATGACAAATTGACTTTTCTTGTCAATGGATGGCTTTCACTTCTCGTTTTCCAATGCAAACAACAAATTATGGTCTATTTCAGCCAAAAATGAAAAAAAAACTCAACTTAAAATCATTTAATGTGAGCAACAAGGCTTTCAAAGCCATGAGTGACTATAAATGGACTTGTCACGTCAATAGATGGCTGTCACTTCATGTTTCTTGATGCAAACATCAAATTATGATTTGATTTAACAAAAAATCAAAAAAATTCAATTTAAATTCATCCCTAAAGTAATAAAACCACTTAAAACTAGTAACAAGGCTTTTGAAGGGATGAGTGACTACAAATAGATTTTTTTTGTCAATGGATGGCTTTCGCTTCACATTTCCTAATTCAAACAACTAGTTATGTTCTATTTTTACCAAAAATTAAAGAAAATTCAACTGAAAATCATTTACAAAGTTATACAATCATTTAAAGCAGGTAACAAGAAATTCGAAGGCTTGAGTGACTATAAATTGACTTTTCTTCTCATTGGATCACTGTTGCTTCACGTTTCTTGGTGCAAACAACAAATTTTGATATGCTTTAACCAAAAATGTAACAATTTAAATTTAAGATAATTTATAAAGTTATAAAACAACTTAAATCGAGCAATAAGGCTGTCGAAGGCATGAGTAACTACAAATGGACTTTTCTTATTAATGGATGGCTTTCGCTTCATGTTTCCTTATTCAAACAACTAGTAATGATCTGTTTTACCAAAAATTAAAGAAAATTCAACTTAAAATTATTTATAAAGTTATAAAACCATTTAAAGCAAGTAACAAGGCTTTCGAACGCTTGAGTGAGTATAAATGAACTTTTCTTCTCATTAGATGGCCTTTACTTCATGTTTCTTGGTGCAAACAATAAATTTTGATATATTTTAACCTAAAATGATAACAATTTCAATTTAAAATCATTCTTAAAGTTGTAAAATCACTTTAAGCGAGTAACAAGGCTTTCGAAAGCATGAGTGACTGCAAATGAACTTTTCTTGTCAATGGATGGCTTTCGCTTATGTTTCTTAATGCAAACAATAAATTATGATATGTTTTAATGAAAAATGAAAGAAAACTCAATTTAAAATCGTCTCAAAAGTTATAAAACCACTTAAAGTGAGTAAATAGGCTTTTGAAGGCATGAGTGACTACAAATGGACTTTTCTTTATAATGGATGGCTTTCGCTTCATGTTTCTCAATGCAAACAATAAATTATGATCTTTTTAACCAAAAATGAAAATAAATTCAATTTAAAATCATTTATAAATTTATAAAACCACTTAAAGCTAATAACAAGGCTTTTGAAGGTATGAGTGACTACAAATGAACTTTTCTTGTCAATAGATGACTTTCGCTTCACGTTTTCCAATTCAAACAACTAAATATGATTTGTTTTTATCAAAAATTAAAGAAAATTCAACTTAAAATCATTTATAAAGTTATAAAACCACTTAAAGCGAGTAACAAGGCTTTCAAAGGCATGAGTGACAATAAATGGACTTTTCTTCTCATTGGATAGCTTTCGCATCACATTTCCTAATGCAAACATCCAATTATGATCTGTTTTAACCAAGAATGAAAAAAAAATCCTGTCAAGCTCAACCTTATAAAGTACTTGCCAGGTCTTTTATGTGATTGACAATATGCTTGCATACTTGGAAAGTCCCGAAAAATAGTCAAAAGTCGATATTGTACCAAATGGTACTATTAAGTTGAATTAAGCCTCGAACTAGTCTAAATAGAGATCTTAAGATGAAATTGAGAATTTTAAAACCCCAGAATGACTTAAAATGATGATTTGGAGTTCGAGGACTAAATTGGAGTCAATTTGGAATTTTCATGACCTAGGGGCAAAATGGTCATTTTGCCACCCGAGGTTAAGATGTGAGTGTTGGCTAGAATTTTTGACTAAGATTGATCATTGGGAGTATAATTTGAGTTTGAGAAGTGAAGAATTTTAATTTCGGCATTTTTCTGAGCATAGGGGTAAAATAGTCATTTTGCCACCCTAGGGGCAAAATTGTAATTTTAAACCCGCAACACTTGTCCAGCACATGGATTTTACCTAATATTATCATGGAAAATTGAGGAAATTTAAGTGGTGGAGAGAGATTTCTTAATGGCTAAGTATGACACATTGACCAATAGAATGGTGACATGTGTCAAAATCTCATCCATTCATTATTTTCCTCATAAATTAGCACAAAATCAGCCCATTTCTCACCCATATGGCCGGCCAAAGCATGAAGTGAAGAGGAAAGGAAAGAACATAAACCCTAGGTGGGAAAATTGAAGAAAAAGTGTGAGATTTCAAGGGATTAAGCTAATAAAGGTAAAATTTTGTGATTTTATCTTGTGATTTACACTACCCATGCTTTCTTTTTCATTTTCCATGCTTAGAACTCAAGTTTGCATGATGAACCCATGCTAGCCGAAATTGAGAGGAGAGGTTTTGAGCATTGATTTTGCTAGATTTCAAGCTAATTAAGTGTTTTTGGTTGTTTGGTAATGAAAATCTAGCAAGGAATCACTTTGTTCTTCACAAACCCACAAGAGGCCGAATTTTCTAGGGAGGATATTGAGGCTGAAATTGATGATATTTCATGATATTTTGGTGGTATTTAATGATTGGTGAGGCTAGAAATTTAATGGGAAATTTTGGCATGAAAATCTAAATTTTTACCTAATGTATAGACATGTGCGATTTATTGTTCGGATTGATAAATTGACTCATATTCACAGTCATTGAGGCATTTTAAGTATAATTGGAGTGTAGAAAGTGAAAGAAATCGATTTGGAGTTAAATTGGAGGTTTTGGCTAATTACACCGAGAATAATGCGAATTAGGTCGAATATCGTATTTAAATGGCTATTCGAACATTTTGCATCACATTTCGGGCATTCATATAGATTTATAGAGCCTGAAATAGTTTATGATAAATTGACATAATTTATTGAAATTCGTGTCACGTATGATGTATAGGTGGTGAGCCCTCTAACAAGGGTAAAGAGATTGTTCCCGAAAACCGGGAATAGGAGTATATCAAATTCCTAGTATTGTGAGTAACCTTGCTATCGTCTTAATTATCTAAAGTGGTTTTTATCCGATTTTGTGAATTTCATGGAAAATGAATTAAATGATTAATTTTTTGGTTTTATAAACTAAATGTGATTTAATGAAATGATTTCATAAAATTGTTTTAAAATTGAATAATGGCTTTGAAAATAGAGTAATTGGAGATCATTTGATGTATTGAGAATTTATGGTTCTAATTGATTGGCTTATGATAATATTGGCATGAATGGCTGAATTGGTATTTGTGTTGAAATGTATAAACTGTTGTTTTCCTTGATAGGCTGGATAATGGTAAAATTGCCATGTCATGCTGTTGCAAATTTTATTGTATGGTGGGTTTAGCTTGCTGCAGTGGGCTAGTTCTTTGGACTAGCCTATGAGAGGGGCACGAAACCTGGTCATATTCTTACCCCGGTTGGAGAGGCGAGTAGGGTAACTCCCGAGGTATAACTTTTAGAGTTCACTTCACGCCAAACCACCACGTGAGGGCGAACTCAGCCAACGCCAAGGAACGACTATATTTTTAAAATAAAAACAAGATTTATGAGTACATAACTTTTTAATAGCCTTGGTGGCCTCGTTTTGGATAGCCCGTGGCCAAGGTATCCTTGATAACTGGGTATGAGAATCATTTTGGCACGAGCCAAAGTTTTAAGAAATTCATAAGCCATGTTAATTACTCGATTTATATGAATTGATTTTATTTGGTTGAAACAAGTTGAAAGGTGATGAATTTCAGTATGTTAAACTATTTTATCTGTCTCCATTTACTTGACTTTAGATGGTTTAGATGGTATCTGTTTACTCACTGGGGTTTTACAATCTCACCACCCTCCTTTTCAACCATTTCAGGCCCGAGGTAGCTTGTGGATAGCAAATATCGTCAAGGATTATAGTCGGCTTTACTACTCCAAAAACTATAGGTTTACTGCCTTTGTGCACTTTTGTTCCTTGTGGGCTCATGAGTCACTGTAAAGTAAATTTCATATCCCAATTATCTGTATTATAGTACGTATAAATTTATATAGCTTTTACATTACAAAAATTATTTACCGATGACTCTATAAATATTGTTTTACAAGAAATTAGAATATTTTATTGAATATTTTTATTTTATTCAAATAGTTGCAATATCATTTTTAATAAATGATTTAGACACTCAAATTTATTTTAAATAATAAAATATGTGTTTTCCACTCATCTACTACATTTTTAGTCAGGTTCTGAAAAATTTCGAGGAAAAAAGACAAAAACACCCCTATGAGGCGAAATTTTTTTTTTTCACAGTTTTGAAAGGGAAAATGTCACAACTCGGAACTCCCATCGAGCCCGTGACAACGGTCGCGACGTCTCGATAGACATTCATTACCCGGAATGTCAATCGAAACCTTGCAAGGCTTAACATCAGTTTTCTCGCTTCCCCTGTGAGTATTAGTTACTAAAATCATGTTTTAAAGTGATATGAACCAATTTCAGTTCAAAAACAGTCAAAGAGAAATTTCAACTACACAAAGGTATTTTGGTCATTTTTTCAAAAAAATCTCGAAATCTGCTAAAAATGTAGTATGCGAGTACAAAACACATAATTCATAATCAAAAATAAGTTTAAACATCTAAAACCTTCATTTAAAATGAAATTATGATTATTAGAATAAAATAAAAATATTCAATAAAATATTCAATTTTCTCATAAAACAATATTTTTAGAACACTGCATAAATAATTTTTACAGTGTAAAAGCAAAATAAATTCATATATATCGTAATACAGTAAGCCAGAGTATTTAATTTAATTTACAGTAACAAGGGGGCCCTCGAATAACCGAAAGTAAGAAAATTTGTGACCCTACAATTTGGAGGATGCAAATCCAATGGTGGTCTTCGATGAAATCAACTATCTATAGACTCTCCTGAGCTTGAAATGGGTGGAAAGAAGGGTGGTGAGATTATATAATCTCAGTGAGTAAACAAATACCATCTAAAATATCTAAAGCCAAGTAAATGGAGACAGATAAAACAATTTAATATACTGTAATTCATCACCTTTCAACTCATTTCATTCAAATAATATCAATTCATATAAATCGAGTAATTAACATGGCTTATGAATTTCTTAAAACTTTGGCTCGTGCCAAAATCATTTTTATACCCAGTTATCAGGGATGCCTTGATCGAGGGCTATCCCAACCGAGTCCGCTCAGGCTGTTAAAAAGTTACGTACGCATAAATCATGTTTTTATTTTAAAAAACATAGTCGTTCCTTGGCGTTAGCAGAATTCATCATCATGAGGTGGTTTGGCGTGAAGTGAACTCTATAGTTATACCTCGGGAGTTACCCTACTCGCCTCTCCAACCGAGGTAAGAATATGACCAGGTTTCGTGCCCCTCTAATAGGCTAGTCCACAGAACCAGCCCACTGCAGCAAGCTAAACCCACCATACAATAAAAATTCAATAGCATAACATGGCAATTTTATCATTATCCAGCCTATCAAGGCAAATAACAGTTTATACATTTCAACGCAAATACCAATTCAGCCATTCATGCCAATATTGTCATAAGCCAATCAATTAGAATCATGAATTTACAACACATCAAGTGGTCTCCAATTACTCTATTTTCAAATTCATTATTCAATTTTAAAACAATTTTATGAAATCATTTCATTAAATCACATTTGGTTTATAAAACCGAAAAATTAATCATTTAATTCATTTTCCATGAAATTCACAAAATCGGATAAAAACCACTTTAGATAATTAAGATGATAGTAAGGTTAGTCAAAATGTCTAGAGTGCGGATTTTCGAAGTACTCTAACTACTGGTCCTCGTATGCAATTTCCTTGCCTTTATCAGAGGGCTTACCACCTTGACATAGTACAAAATTGAGAAACTTACTACATTAGTACTAAATCGAAATTAAACTAATTTAGACTACTAATGCATGATATGGAATGCAAAATGCACGGGTAGCCATCTAAACCCGACATTGGCCTAATTCATCTTATCACCCGATTAATTGGCCAACGCATCCAATTTAGCTCC